>NC_138528.1:87443096-87478471 GCF_964234715.1 Podarcis melisellensis
ATCACAGAAATAGCTTTTTCGATTAAACATGAAGAGAGGTTTAAAAACAACAACATAGCTTCCTTCTGCCAAGTGTATGTTAGCATGCGTGTGTTTGTAATACTTCTTCTTTGTTTTGCATATAGACATTGTTTATTTGCTGTGCTTGGGAACAGGTTCCCCTCCTTTTATTCATGCTTTTCATCACAAACTGCTGCTTGGAAGTAGAGCCAAGTAAAAGTTTCTTGAGTCAGGACTCAAAAATTATTTACTGCTTCATTTACCAGTAAATCTGGGATAGGCAGGTGGTTGCAGATTGGATGCAACCCATGAAGCAGTTTTATTCCCCCTCTACAAACCATTGTGGTTTTTTTTTTAAATCTACTGATCACTAACTTAACTTTTAAGAGAAAAACTTCTCCTCTCCCTAAAAAAACCAAAACAGCTGGAGGTGAGAGATCCTTCTATTTAGTGATAATACCTCTTGCTATGTTTCATATGTAATGTTCTGACCAATGGCTAGAACTTTCTGGTGGTAGGAGCTATTCAACAGTAGAACAGACTACATCAGAAGGTGGCAGACTTTACTTCATTGGATGTTTCTAAATAGAGGTTGGATGGCCATCTGTCAAGGATTCTTTATCTGTGATTCCGGCATTGCAGGGGGTTGAACCAGATTATCTTTCGGATTCCTTCCAACCCTGTGATTCTATGAATCTCCTCCTCAAGCATCTCCTTACACCATATCCCACATTGTTTAGATGTTCCTTTGATCTTCCCAAGACACTTAGTGGGGCACAAGTGACTGTAGAAAGAGGAGAATGGGAACTTTCATTTCAATAATTTCTGTCCACTTATATTAAAGTATCACTGAAAACCCATGGCTTATAGTTTGGGGTATGAGACCATAGATCAAGTTATGTGGGTGCAGAAGGTATCAGCGTTCTGTGGTTTAAAGGGGATAGAAGGTAGCAGAGCAAACCACTGCGAGTCAGAATAGGCAGAACTGAGCAAAGCTGTCAGAATAACACAATTTCATATGTTCCTATACAGCAGGTGGCATAACTGGAACCTGCTCAACCTATTCATGGGAGACAAGGCTTTTACATCATGCACTTCTCCCTTCCAAATGCATTACACATGCATTTAAAAAGTTCTTAACCATTCTTTTTTCTTGAGGGAAACAACTTTTAATAATAAAAAAATAGAATTTTTTGATTTGCAGGAAACAATGAAAATAGAAGCTCCTGAGTTCACAGTATCTTACCTCATCATTATTGTGAGTGAAGCATCACTATGGCAACCCTTCTTAGTGAAACAACAGCTCTTGTTTGGTAGATATGATATGTGTGTCTTCTATTGTACATAGGGGTGGTATGGCACCCACACAGGAAAGTAGAAGAGAAGGCATCTATTCCAGTGTTTCCCAACCTTTTTTGGGCAAAGGCACACTTCTGTCCTGAAAAAAATCTCGAGGCACACCACCATTAGAAAATGTTAAAAAAATTAACTCTGTGCCTATATTGACTATATAAAAGGTACAGTGGTGCCTCGCAAGACGAAATTAATTCGTTCCGCAAGTCTCTTCGTCTTGCGAGTTTTTCGTCTTGCAATGCACGGTTTCCCATAGGAATGCATTGAAAATCAATTAATGCGTTCCTAGGGAAACCGCCTTCAGACCAGGTCCGGGGACAGTCTGTCCCCCGACCTCTTCTGAAGGCTGGGGGGGACGGGGACAAGGGCTTTTCTTCCCACTGCCAGCCTTCAGAAGGCTGTTCTGAAGGCTGGCGGTGGGAAGAAAAGCCCTTCTTCCCACCTCCCGCCCCGCAAGCTCCGGGGACAGGAGGGCTTTGCTGCCGACCGCCAGCATTTTAAAAGCCCCTGCTGTCCCGGGGCGATTTTAAAATGCTGGCGGGCGGGAGCGAAGTCTCCGCTGCCCCGAGGAGATTTTAAAATGCTGGGGGTCGGCAGCGAACGCTTCGCTCCCGCCCGCCAGCATTTTAAGATCGCCTGGGGCAGCGGAGAAGTCTCCGCTGTCCCGGGAAGACAGGTGGGGGGAGCAAAGACTTTTGCCCCCGCCTGCCTTCAGAAGAGGTCCAGGACCTCGTTCCGATGCCCGGCGGCAGGGTGCGAGGTTCCCGCCCCACCGCCCGGCATCGGGGCATCGTTCCGATGCCGGGCGGCGGGGGGAGAGGTTCCCGCCCCACCGCCCGGCATCGGGGCATCGTTCCGATGCCCGGCGGCGGGGGGAGAGGTTCCCGCCCCACCGCCCGGCATCGGGGCATCGTTCCGATGCCGGGCGGCGGGGGGAGAGGTTCCCGCCCCACCGCCCGGCATCGGGGCATCGTTCCGATGCCGGGCGGGGGGGGAGAGGTTCCCGCCCCACCGCCCGGCATCGGGCCATCGTTCCGATGCCGGGCGGCGGGGGGAGAGGTTCCCGCCCCACCGCCCGGCATCGGGGCATCGTTCCGATGCCGGGCGGCGGGGGGAGAGGTTCCCGCCCCACCGCCCGGCATCGGGGCATCGTTCCGATGCCGGGCGGCGGGGGGAGAGGTTCCCGCCCCACCGCCCGGCATCGGGGCATCGTTCCGATGCCGGGCGGCGGGGGGAGAGGTTCCCGCCCCACCGCCCGGCATCGGGGCATCGTTCCGATGCCGGGCGGCGGGGGGAGAGGTTCCCGCCCCACCGCCCGGCATCGGGGCATCGTTCCGATGCCGGGCGGCGGGGGGAGAGGTTCCCGCCCCTCCGCCCGGCATCGGGGCATCGTTCCGATGCCCGGCGGCGGGGGGAGAGGTTCCCGCCCCACCGCCCGGCATCGGGGCATCGTTCCGATGCCCGGCGGCGGGGTGTGAGGTTCCCGCCCCCCCGCCCCGCTTCGGAGCACCGGGAGAAGCGATCTCCCCGCAGCCCCTTGCTTCAAAAGAGGTCCGGGGGCAGCGGGGAAGAAGTGCTGCGCTTCCCGCTGCCCCCGGACCTCTTTTGAAGCAAGGGGCTGCGGGGAGATCGCTTCTCCCCGCAAAGCCTTGCTTCAAAAGAGGTCCGGGGGCAGCGCTTCCCGCTGTCCCCGGACCTCTTTTGAAGCAAGGGGCGGTGGGGAGAAGCGATCTCGGGCGCCGCGGCTCTTTCCGCGCAGGCGCCTTCTCTCGCTCTTCCCACGGCACACCAGGCAAGGTCTCACGGCACACCAGTGTGCCGCGGAACACCGGTTGGGAAACACTGATCTATTCTTTCAAGGTAGCCATCAGTCCCCGCCCGCCCTGTTTCATTTTTTCCAGCTTTTGCAACTTTAGAAGCTGGATGGAATTTTCAGAAGTCTGTTTTTCTTTGTGCAGTGATATGGTGTGTGGATGTGTTTTTCAACTAATTAGCCAGCAAGGACAGAGGAATTTGTTTTAACATTGCTCAGAGAAAGGGGAATTTGTCTTTGTGTTTATAAGAGGTTTTGCTCTATTGGGAAAAGGCTTACAGGTGCCACTGCAAGCTTGTATCTCTCTGTATGTACGTACATATACCTGTTCTGTATGCGTTCCCTGCTCCAACCCCTTCCCAGTTGCCAGTAACCAGATCTATAGTTATAATGTAGAGGTCTATTATAGGGATAATAGAGAACACAAGGTATTACAGCCCTACGATTAAGAAAGATGAGCTGTTGTCTAAAAGGGTAGGATTAATCCTATTAGCTCCAGAGTGAGGTGCAAAATAATGATGGCCACAAATACAAAGCAGGTATTCTCGTTATCTGGCATTCATGCTCTGAACAGTGGCCTATGAGCATGCAACTAGTGTGGGTGCTATGAGCCAATGAAATGGCAACGTCAGCATCTGTTTCTACACTGCCTCTAGTCCGTGCTATATAAAATAGTAAGGTAAACACTCCCTTGCCCTCAAGCTCAGAATTTAATACACATACACACACCAAAAGGAAGAGGGAAGTTGGAATGGAAAAGAAGAGCTTTGCTACATTCTGGGTGGCAACAACATACTAAGATTGCCAGAAACCCAGGCAGCTTCATGGAGATGGTCTCTCATGCATGGCCCTCCAAGTCCCAATCTCATCTCTCTAATCTTCTCCGTGGGCAGCAAAATGTCTTAGACCAGTACTGAGTAGAGGCCAAAGCATCTCTTGTGATTTACACTGGAGGAGAGGAGATTAAAGAGCTTTTTGCAATTGTCTTGGCTTATGAATGAGGAGTGGCATGGTAATGTGTGTGTGTCCACATGTTCAGGGGCGATACTGAAGGCCAGATGTAAGCCTTTTTGAGAGGGGTAGATGCGCCCCCTGAGCTTCTTGATGTCTATCTCTAGTTTACATTATCATTTTTTCTTCTGTTAAAGCTTATGGGGGATATCCAGCAATCAGACTCACAGCAGTCCCATTGAAATCAGTGGAGTTACTTAACTCAATACTATTGATTTCAATAGATCTCCTCTGAGTTTGACTTAGCAGGATAGTGTCCTGTAAATTTATGGTTAGCAAAGAAAACCAGACCAGAAACACACTCTTCTGCCACCCAGAATGTGTTCTTTGTAGCATATGTTAGTTACTTTGAGTTTTTACAGATACAGAATAATTTTATATCAGCACATGAATAACAGATGGTGCCCTTTAATACAAGCACTGATGAGGGCAGTCATGATGATTTAGCAGCACCGAGAACATTTGAATTTCAGATATACTTACAAATAACTGCTTATATTCCTCTCCCGAATTGACAAGTTCATTTGGCAAAGGTTGATTAAAGAAAATAAACAACTTGAACATACTGTTAAAGGTTGGTCACCTTACTTATTGGCTTCTCTAATAGGCATTTTCTATTAATAGTTATTAAATGTGCAAGAGCCCTGCTCTCTTTTTCACCTGGCCATCCAGGATCATAGAATCATAGAATTGTAGTATTAGATGGGATCCTGAGGGTCATCTAGTCAAACCCCCTGCAATGAAGGAAACTTTCACCCAATGTGTGACTCGAATCCAAAACTCCGAAATTAAGAGTTTCATGCTCTACCAAGTGAGATATCCGAGTGGATAGATTAGGTGTTTACATAAATGACAAAGTGGAACAAAGCAGGAAGGCTCTGTCCTGTACGTTTTAGCTAAATCACACAAGGAGGCTCATTAAATCACCCTTCTTCAGTTTGTCAGCATCAGTTCAAATGCCTTTTCAAAGACCACCTGGCTTGGAGAAGGAATGATCACCACTGTCCCCTGTCAACCAGTGTTATAACCAGCTTTGCAAGAGGTGGTTGGGTTTTCAATTAATTAATTAATTAATTAATTAATATTACTAAATATTAAGTGTGCAAATGTTCTGCTTTCCTAGCTCCTCTCCACTTTCCTCCTTTACTAAAACAGTATTTATTCTGCCCAGAGAACTTTGTGTTTTGGGGCAGTATACAAATAATAATAATAATAATAATAATAATAATAATAATAATAATAATAATGGTAATAATAGTAACAACAACTCACAACAATAGTAACAAACAAACAAACAAACAAACAAACAAACTGCCTCATTATTAAAAATTTGAATCCAGACTACAGATGGGGTGATTGAGAGTATAATCTCGCCCGAGGTGTCTGCATGTCTTCATAGAGATGAGTACACTAATCTCAAATGACAGGTTGTTGGAATGGTCTGAGTGATGCTTGGAAATATATTGTTAAAGCGGAGCGAAAGTGCCCACAATAATATAAATCAAATCCAGGTTCAGCAATCAAAGGTGACAGAATGCAAGTAATGACAGCATTTCTTTGCACTGATGTGATGACAGGATGGCATTTAAGGTATGCCCATCTTCTGCTTCTGGCAGCCTTACAGCTCCTTGATGAAACTATGAATGTACATAATGTGATAAATACCATTAAGCGGCTCTGAAAAGTGATTCCTGGTTATCTCCTTGGGAGAAGCATAAACAGGATCATTTCGGAAGCAATGCTGGGGGATACAATGCAGAAGGCTTGCCAACAAATAATGCTTCAGATAAACTCCTCTGCTATTTTGTTCCAAAGCGATTCTGTTTCGAGTGGGGTGTGTGTTTGTGTGTGTGCTAATTCATTAACTAAATTTCTTTGAATAACATTTCTGCCACTTAGGTGCCCAAGGAGATTCTACATTCACACACAGCTATTAAAAATTACGATAAGAATCCAACCATATTGAGAATAAGATTTTAAAATGTTTCAAAGATACTGTGATCATATGGCAGTCCTGAAGTCACGTTACAGAAAGATGGGGCCACTGACACCAGCTCAAGAGGGATAATAACAGGTTTAGAGGCAGAAAAGGCTCAGCGCTTGTTTTCCAGGAGCTTGTGTCTGATGGCAGTGGGCAAATGGATTGGAACAGATGCAAGGAGAATATGTGTTAACAGTTGGATGTGCCTCTGATTTGCTCTTTAGATTGAACAAACTGTGTGAACCGTTTGGAGCTGTTGTCTCCTGTTGTGAGGGGAAAGCAAAGGCTAAGCCCTCCTGGCTGTGTGAGGAGTTCCAGCATCTTACTGCTGCAGATTTGGGGCCTTTAGAAGATGAACTGTTCTGTGCCACAAGTATCTTACCAGTCAGTGCTTGATGATTCACTTTCTGGAGGGAAATCTTGATGTGGCATCAAAGGATCATAGCATCTGAGTTTGGGTGTGCATCTATTGCTGAGGCACCACACACAAGCATTTGCCCTACTTTGGGGCCAGTAGGCATCTTGTTAGGTGTTAAGTTTCTTTGCTCTGCAGAGAGTCCTCACGTAGTGCTTGTGCAGGCATGCTTTGCAAAACAGTGAAATTCCTTTTACCCACACGGAGATGCCAGCTGTCCCTTCCTTGCGTTACCAAGACTATAAAATACCTTTTGGTGAGCTTTTGATGTTTTTGGCCTCCTTAGCTTGGAAATGCCTGAGTCAGTTCTCGGGTTCTGTGTTTAAGTTTCAGTTCTGCATTGCAAGCAGCAGGTTGCTGAAGACTTTCTTTCTTGGGAAGTATCTTGCATCTTTTTGCATGTGCATCCTCTGGGCGGCCTCCACTTTGTGACAAGTCTCTTAGATTCGGCATCCTGCTACCTCTTAAACCTCCCTGCCTGTACAGAACCTCACATCAGCTAAAACAGCCTTGCAAATCTCTAGGGCCCCTTTTGCCTCTTGAGCAATCAATCTTTTGGCCAGAAAAGATCGTTCATTATCTATATGCCTGTCAAATAAGTAGCAAACAAATAGAGGTTATAATCACATCAGGAAGGGTGCCTGCTTTTTGGTAGCGGATGGCTTAGAGAGTCTGATGTGCTTACCTGACCTCCTAGCAGGTGGGTTGCTGTTATTGACCAAGAGTGGAAGGGACAAGATGGTGGACTCACTGGCAGGAACACCAGGCTGGGTCTGCTGACCTCACTGCTGCCTCACCCCTGTTCTTTCTGGTAAGCCGCAGTGACTCACCTGCTGGGAGGTCAAGTAAGCACCTCCATCCCACCATAGTCCTTGCTTCCACTGTTTTTGCTGCTGCAAATGTGCTGCCACTTAGAAACAGCATTTCTAGACAGTTGTCTTAATGCAAGGGTCACCTATGTGTGCCCATAGGTGCCAGTGTGTCTCCCAATGCTTCTTAGGGCTCCTGGGAGTGATTTCAGTAAATACCCCTTCAATAATCCACAATGCAGAAGGTGCTGTTTGCTTTTCTTGCTCAGTACCTGTCTCAGACTCTTCCACATTAAGAGATAAGCCTGTCTCTTCCCATGCAGCAAAAAGAGATGGTAGGATTCTGAGATGATGGAAGAGGCTGTACTACTTCAGATTGTAGGTGGGGAAATACCATGTTGTCCCTATTTTCAAAAAGGGGAAAAGAGAGGACCCAAATAATTACCGCCCAGTCAGTCTGACATCAATACCAGGGAAGATTCTGGAGCAGATCATTAAGCAAACAGTCTGTGAGCACCTAGAAAGGAATGCTGTGATCACCAATAGTCAGCATGGATTTCTGAAAAATAAGTCATGTCAGACTAACCTGATCTCGTTTTTTGACAGAATTACAAGCCTGGTAGATGACGGGAACGCAGTGGATGTAGCCTACCTTGATTTCAGCAAGGCATTTGACAAGGTGCCCCATGATATTCTTGTAAAGAAGCTGGTAAAATGCGGTCTTGACTATGCTACCACTCAGTGGATTTGTAACTGGCCAAAGGGTGCTCATCAATGGTTCCTCTTAATCCTGGAGAAGAGTGACTAGTGGGGTGCCACAGGGTTCTGTCTTGGGCCCAGTCTTATTCAACATCTTTATCAACGACTTGGATGATGGACTCAAGGGCATCCTGATCAAATTTGCAGATGACACCAAACTGGGAGGGGTGGCTAACACCCCAGAGGACAGGATCACATTTCAAAACGACCTTGACAGATTAGAGAACTGGGCCAAAACAAACAAGATGAATTTTAACAGGGAGAAATGTAAAGTATTGCACTTGGGCAAAAAAAATGAGAGGCACAAATACAAGATGGGTGATACCTGCCTTGAGAGCAGTACATGTGAAAAGGATCTAGGAGTCTTGGTTGACCACAAACTTGACATGAGCCAACAGTGTGACGCGGCAGCTAAAAAAGCCAATGCAATTCTGGGCTGCATCAATAGGAGTATAGCATCTAGAGCAAGGGAAGTAATAGTGCCACTGTATTCTGCTCTGGTCAGACCTCACCTGGAGTACTGTGTCCAGTTCTGGGAACCACAGTTCAAGAAGGACCCTGACAAACTGGAACGTGTCCTTAGGAGGGCAACCAAAATGGTCAAAGGCCTGGAAACGATCCCTTATGAGGAACGGCTAAGGGAGCTGGGCATGTTTAGCCTGGAGAAGAGGAGGTTAAGGGGTGATATGATAGCCATGTTCAAATATATAAAAGGATGTCACATAGAGGAGGGAGAAAGGTTGTTTTCTGCTGCTCCAGAGAAGCGGACATGGAGCAATGGATCCAAACTACAAGAAAGAAGATTCCACCTAAACATTAGGAAGAACTTCCTGACAGTAAGAGCTGTTCGACAGTGGAATTTGCTGCCAAGGAGTGTGGTGGAGTCTCCTTCTTTGGAGGTCTTTAAGCAGAGGCTTGACAACCATATGTCAGGAGTGCTCTGATGGTGTTTCCTGCTTGGCAGGGGGTTGGACTTGATGGCCCTTGTGGTCTCTTCCAACTCTATGATTCTATTATTTCTGAATGCTCCCCTACACAAATACATTCCTGCAAGTAAAAAGCTAACACATCAGGGAGAAAGTTTCTAGCCCAATCTGCTCCATTTTGTGTTTGTTTTCTGTTTGCAGGGAGTTCTTTAGTTGCAGAAACATTCATTAATGTGACCATTGCCAGCAGTATAAAGTGCTAGAGAACATTACTACTGTGTTCTGCTGCCTCAGCCTTATACCCTATCCGGGGTCCTTTGAATTAAAACAAAAGCAGAACAATTAAAAGAGAATGCCAGGAAAGAATCACACAGCTCTGAAGCTGGATTTCACAAAGAACTGGGGATATCCAATGCTCTGAATTCACAAAGAGGTTTGGCTTATTTCAAAACAAACACAAAAATGAATAGGTTTCCGATGCTCATTTTTTGTGCACAAAGAAACCTGATGTCAGAACCTCTGACATCAGGTTTCGTTGTTCACTGAAAGTGAACACTAGAGAAACAACCCATTTGAACAAAAATGCAACCAGACTGCTTTAGGTATACAAATTAGTCCATGCTAGTACCTAGACATTCAATTATAATATTCCCCAAAGTTGCAAACATCTGGACTGGACCCTTAGTGCTCGCTTGCACAACTTCATGCATCCTGTTTTGAGTTCAGCTGCTGCAGGATAAGGGAAGAGGTTAAGCAACAGGAGACTTTTCATCTTCCTAAAAATCAATTAGGTGTTTTCTGTTGAGGAGTATTCAGCCACCGAACGAGTCTGTGTGCCATGCAAATAAAGACAAGTTTACTTTTGTTACATACAACACAGCACACTGACTCAAGTGACTTAAAGTCAAGTATTCAGCATAATTGTAGTGGCATTCTGCATATAAAACAGGATCTGAGTTCAGTGGAGATAAATGTAGCCATTTGGCTCCAAACACATACCCTCCATCATTTATCCAATGAAAATAGTGACATCCTGTTTAATACTACTACTCCTAATAAGAAGAGAAAAAGAAAAGAAAGCAATAGAAACTAAGTAATTGTGTATGTGTTTTAATAACTAAAATTGCTAAATAGCAATGGGGGAGGGGGAAGAGCCATTGCACTTTGATTATTTCTTTGGTTAGAGGAATACTGTCAACAAAACAGGAAAGCAAATAAATATAAAATAAACTGATAACTTCTTGTTGTTGTGTTTAGTCGTGTCTGACTCTTCGTGACCCCATGGACCAGAGCACGCCAAGCACTCCTGTCTTCCACTGCCTCCCGCAGTTTGGTCAAACTGATAATTTGGGTGGGATCAAAAGTTAATTTTCTTTGAGACATAATACCAATTTTGAATCAGGTTTGCATATTGGGTAAAATAGTCATAGGCTTAGCTAGCACATTTTGGGCCACCTCGTATTGCCAGGAGCCTCCTTATGGTTGCCAATGGAAAGATGGAAATCTGGAGTGTGGTAACTAAAATCTGGATTAAAAGAATATAGGACTGGAACAAGGCTTGTTCCCCTAAGGCAGTGTATGTATGGAATATTCTACTCTATTGTGACCAAATGATGGTTGGTTTCCTGAATGGTGCTTAGTAGCACAATTCAGAAAGAATTTAGGTGATGTGTTTTCAGCTGTATAAGCGGCATTTGACTGCTTTCTCTCTTCACAGCCATAGCAAGATTGCAGTTCACCATAGTTCCATATGCATGCTCAGTGTGCACTTTGAAGATATTCCAGACCTGTTACAGTTTTATCATTTGGCTCTCTATAATGAATTTGGAACCTTCAAGTAAAAAATGCTGTTTTCACTAGCTCATTTATTTCCTTCTCACTTCCCCCAAGTCTCTTGTAACATGAAGAGTCATTCCATGGTTTACTTTCTGGCCCAAGGAGGATACTTCCATGTTGGAACTCTCTGCCATGTAAAGCCTACATCATGACTGAAACATGTAGCCACATGGCTTTTTCTGGTCACATGGAGCTTTTTCACATCAGTAATGAATACTCCCATGAAATCTAGTACTGCCATAAGGAATCGTTATAGGTTTAGGAGGATCCATGTGGGAAGCCATGCTAAACGTTTTCAAGTGAGGCAAGGAGAAGTAGCCTCCAATGGGAGAGTGAGTAGAAATTGAATGCATGATTGAATTGTGGTGGTGGAGAGTTATGGGGGCCCTTAATGACAACCCCAAACCATGGTACCCCTTTACTTTTGGGAGTTAAGGGGCATACCACAAAATGTAAGTAGGGAGTCCCCCATGGCCCCTCTAAAATTTGGCCACCAGAATAAACCATTTCTTTTTCTTTAATAAAAATTGTGGTTGTGGGTTGTTGTCAAGCACATGGCAGGTGATAATATGTGGACTTGGAGTCGTATAGACCTGAGGGCATACAGTACTCTCTTAACCTTAGAGCCAGCCTACAAAAACACAAAGACCAGGTGTGGGGAAACTTTGGCCCTCCAGATATTGTTGAGCTAGAACTCACATCATCCTTGCTGGGGCATGTGGGAGTTGTAGTTCTGCAACATCTGGAGGGTCCCACCTGGTATAGATTGTAGACTGACTCTAAGTTTGATTTAGGCTGTGGCCATGGTTGCAACTTACCCATTTTGTTCATTTGAACTAGGAAGAATGGCTCAGGACAAAGGACTCCCATGTCATAGTGCCTGTCTGTACAGTTCCCCCTTCTGCAGGGCCTTCTGGATTATGGCAGAATTGCTTCAAGAAACGCAGGGAACTAAGCAGGTGGAGCCAGTTTAATACAGGCAAATATAAAATCTCAGAAGAGCAGTGGAAGAGCAGCTCAAGGGCAACTCTTCTTAAACAACAACAACTATAAGTCAACACAGGCGCCAAGCAAACCAATTTACACTCCCACCACAGAGTCTTATTATGACACCACACTAGCTATCTGGAAATAAAATCCTTCATTTTAACTTTCCTCAGTGTTTTCTTTGCATTTTCTGTCAGATCCTGGTTGCTGTTGTTTTTTAGTCTTCTCAAAACAAATATACACATATATATTCACACTGGCAAGCTTATGCATGTTAAGAAAAACCAAGTATCTGGATACAATATATGTGTTCAAAGTAGTGCTAGTGCCAAGATCCTCTGTTTTATACATCACAACGTTTGTTGGGTTGCAGCTTAAAATTCACTTTCAGGTGCTGCATCAGTGTGGGATGGATCAACGAACCGATGAGGATGCTTTCAGTTGGTACCTGCTATTTTTTGCCAAATGTCAAGGTTTGACATTTGATGCTATTATCTGTTATCAGTTAATCACTCATCCTGAGGTTTTTTTGTTTCTCTTGATCTGATATTGAACTGAGTTGTGCTGTTAAAATCAAATAAACAGCCATGGATCTGGCGTTGCTTCTTCTTGGGGGCAAGCAGCAATATTTCAATTAGTCCCCTTGTTCTCCTCTGTGCAATTGCTGTATCCCGGTGCTTTTTGATGTCTCTGATCGATTCCCTTGGGAAGGAGAGAATGACTAAGTATGACTCAGTGGGGCTGCCTTTGCTCTCAGATGAAATATTCTTTCCGGCTCTCATCCATGGCTTCTTGAAGGGTAGGGTCATTTTTCAAAGCGGCATCTGCGCTTTCGGCAAATTCGGTTCCCTTTGCTTCGTTGGTGTGGTAGGTGCCCTTGTGCCGGTACATGTATCTCAGCATCACCACCAAGAGGCAAATCAAGACAAAAGCCACAGCTGCAATGACACCTATGGGGAGGAAGAAACATTTGAATGTTCCCTTTCATTAATGATTTCAAATAGCTGAAGGTTTTTTGTTTTTGTTTTGCATAGATGGATGCTTCTGCTGAAGCCTTCAAAGAGAAAGCATTCATAAACAGCATCACATCAGAAAGCGGCTTTGACATTGTGATGATGAAGACTGGATTAAGGAAAAAATATAAGCAATACAAAACAAAAACAAGAAACAACAAGATCACCCCCCCCCCATATTTACATTTTGGTAGACTTGTTGCTGCACCCATGTTGGCAGCTGCTTGAGACTTTCAGATCTTGTCAGTGCTTCCATCTCCCATGGTTTTATGTATGTAAGATTCTGAGCCAAACTTGGTGTGGGCCACAGATTTTTTGTACAGATTATATGATTCTAGCTACTTAATCCCTTCTCCATTCCTGCCACAGACTCTCTCCATTGCTCCTAACCAAGCTTAAGTCTGAACCAGGAGTGTGAATAGAGTCAGTTTATATTGGAATTGGCAAAAAAATGAATTCCTCAAGCAATAATTCTAGCATGGTCTCCCCTTCTCCTCTCATTTCATTTTCTATAGTCCACCCAACCAGTCTGAACCAGGACTTCAGTTTTACTCATTGTTTGTTCTGCGCAGATCTGGGTCTGAGCTTCGACAGTTAGTCTTTCAAGCTTGGCTTACCACGAACATTTAACTCTGAAGCTATCAGCATACCTGGGATCCTGAAGCAACCCCACAATGGTTATGGTAGGGTATGGGAAATCACTTTACCTGTGCAAAACACACTCAAGTCTGAAGCATTAAGAAACCCTCAGAGCTTTTGCTGCCTGATTCCAGGAATCAAAGTTACTGCTATGAAAAAGAAAATTGCCCCTGTAAAGATGTTGCCTCTGGTATAATAATGCGACTCCAATAGGGAATTCATCAATTTTTAAGGCCCGTGATGGACTCTCAAAGCACAATAGGCTATAATGCTCTTTAGATGTTGTACAGTATTAATAAGCCTCAGGGACTCAGCACAATTCAATTTTCCTCCTAGTAACTTGTAGGAAGCTGAAATTAAAGTTACAGGAGATGGAACCTAAGGGAAATACAGCAGAACTTCACTAATTTCCACTAATGACGGGGAATCCACCTGGTGAATTACTGAAATTAGCAAGTACAGCAAGGAAGTGAGCAAACACAATAGAAATAAAGAAGGCCCAAATAATACATCTTAACATTTAAGAAACTTCTTTGGGGAGAAATAGTAATTCAAGCGAACAACTTGAATTAGTACGACAATGTGCTAATGGGACTGTAGCAAAATTGCTGTAACAAGTTTCTGTCATGGTAGCTCTCATCAGTGGAAAAGCCTAGAGAGGGAATGCTCTTCTTAACACCAGTTGATAATCTAAGATGGTTTTGTATGTGCGCGGATAAACTTGCAGAGAGACAGTGAAGTTCTGTGAGTGGGGAGAAAAAGAGGAGGCCTCACACAGCAAGTTTTTGGGACAGTATCATCTGGAATCCCATGACTTCAGATCCCCTGGGCTCTCACAGATTTTAAAATGAGAGGTGGAAATGTGAGGATACCCACAAGGCAGAGCAGCCCCATGTGAGGCTGCTGTCTGTAGGCTATATAGTAATCAAAGTATGGTACAACCAACAGGGATTTCATTCAGCTCCAGTGAGGGACCTTCTGCACATCCACATTTCTTAAGAGGCAATGGGTGATTTATGAGATTCCACTCTGAGCTCTGCCCCACACCCTCCTCAATCAGTTCTGGAAGATTAGGGGAATCTCCAGAACAGAATTAGGGAGTGCATAGAGGAGGAGAGTGGAAGAAAGTCCCATTGTGCAGGTGGGAATCCTTGCGCTGATGGGATGCTTGCTTAGCAGTGCACTAGATACAAACCTTTGAGAAGCATTAATGCACTCCCTTTATACTGGTCTGAATAGCTAGTGGTTTAAACTGTGTTTCCTGAATCAAATTTTTGACCTGTTTAATCTCAGTTATTGCTTTTCACCTCTTCATTTGTCTTGCCTGCTAAATCATTAATATTATTATTTCTTGTTGTTTAGTCATTTAGTTGTGTCCGAATCTTCACGACTCCATGGACCAGAGCACGCCAGGAATTCCTGTCTTCCACAATATTATTATTATTGCCTGCTAAATCATTAATATTCTTATTATTAATAAGAATAAAATTGGAATTAGAATAGACCCACTTAAATAAATTTATTTGAATTAGTCATGTCAGTTGATGGATCTGAGTAGGGTTTATTTGGATACAGCCCCTATTTTTCATCTTCTATACCCTCATTTTACGGGGTTTATCTGTTTAGTCCTTTGTGTGGGGGGGGGGTCAAAGTGCTCAATTTAGCACTAAGGGGATTGTTCCATCAGTGCAAGGATTTCTGCCTGCCCAACTGAACAATCTTCTATTTCTTCTCCCCTGCACTGTTCTGAGGGTTCTCCTGGCCCTCCTGGGTTTAGAGAAGGCAAGGGGGGGAAAGCCATATTGCACTAGTGGAAGTCCTTGTGTTGGTTTCTGCTAACAGAAAGAGCTGGTTGAATGCTACTATTCTCTGTCTATAGTTTTCTCTAGACTTTAGCTCACTAACTGGGACTGTGCAGTCCAGACCTTCTTTCTCTCTGTGACGCTGCATTTAAAATAATAATAATAATAATAATAATAATAATAATAATAATAATAATATATGAAATGATATTAAATACCTCCTGATGTAAACATTCAATGGCTTTACTTCCTGTCTCTCCCCCTCCCCCCTCACAACTAGGAAGCCTTCCGGGTACATATGCCTGCTACACCCCTGGGCTGCTTACCCCATCCATGCAAGCACCAAACATATTTCCTGCCAATTCCAGTGCCGTGCTCGAACCTGCTTTCAGCAGGTCTGTGGTAGTTTTAGCGAGGTTGTAATTGTAAGCCAGACTTTTAGAAATCTGGAGCCTTGCCTTTTTGTATAAATGTCTTACATACAGAGAGTGCACATTTTGTTGTACCCTCCCCATAATATTCCACCCTCCCCAAGGAAGCCGTCATTGCATGTGCTAGAAAGTCTGTTGTATAGCAGCTTTATGAATGTCTTTTCAGGTTTGGCCTGAATGGTTTATCACATTTTCACAGACTATTAACAGAGACATATTGCATCACACCATTGATTTTTCAACAGAAAAGCTGAGTAGGTGTATATTATAATACTTATTTTTTCTGGGCATAGGCAGAGAGTCCCGTTTTGTTTCTTCTGTTCTGTGAAATACAGCCTTTGTTCAAGCAAGATTGTGTTCTTACCTCCGATGACTGCAATATCAGCTGCAGTCGGAGAGCTTCCAATATTTGCAGCTAGAAATAGAATATACAAAATCTAATTAGACAGGAGATCTCGGGTGATAAATAACCACAGCTACTGCACTGAATGGAGCAGCATTCTGGTTTTTTTTTTAAGCATTCCATTCGTTTTCTTCCCATGAAACCAAGAATGTGAAGGATCTGGACTGCAAAGGGCAGAAATTAGAATCCTCAAATCATCAAATTGTAGCATTGGAAAGGGACCTTGAGGTTCATCTGGTCCAACCTTTTGCAATGCAGGAATCTCAACTAAATCAAAAAGAGGAAGCCTAATTCAAGCATTGAGGATGCCCCATGCTATGCACACTAAGGATGGGAAACCTGAGACCCTCCAGATGCTGTTGCACTACGACTCCCATCACTGCTGACTCCAACATCAGAGGGCCAAAGGTTCTCCATCCCTGCTGTACACACTGAAAATATATTACTAGCATACATGTGTAGTAGCTCTGCAGCCCAAGGAAACATCTACAAAATGTTACAAATATTTTCTGTCAACGTTTTTGGGTGAAAATTCAAAAAGCATAAGCATTTCCTCCCTCATTTTCCCTCACAAGCACAAAATCCATGAAAGAAATGTGTATGTTCTAAGTCGAATGACAGAAGATGTGTAAATGGCACCTTGATCATGTTTGGGACTTAGACTGATGGTTTGTCTTTCACTTTGTGTACTTGATATATTCTACATTGTTTGGAGTTTTGCCTGTGAGATCTTAGATTCTAGAGGCTTGGAGCCTAACCTGTAGGAGTAAGAGAAAACCCTATTCCATGTCCCCACCTAGTAGTGGGCAAGAATGGTTTCCCCTGCAGAGCTCAAAAGTTGGGCAAGCTGGTATAGTAAGTTGTGTTCCTTCAAGCATCGGTTTTAGGACTTTATAAGTCGCCATCAATGTTATGTATGTATAATGTTGTAGTAGTAGTATACATCTTTAGTTTGGAATTTTTCTCTTGAGTTATAAAAAGAACGTAAATAATGAAGTGATCTTTCAAAAAAATCACACAGTAGGAGGCTGCTTTTGGGTCACTATTTCCCCCCCCCCCTTCCAGTTTGAAATTGGAGGGGAATCTCATCTGCCCTTTCTGATGAATGTGGTTCTACTGTGAGTAATTTCTCTCCCTTGGCTTACAAGTGTTGTAATGGGCCCAAGACTTATTCAACTGGCAAATCTGTCCCTGGCCTGTACCATTTCATACCACAGGTGGGGACTCACACGGCTGCATGTTTCTTCATAAAACTCATTGAAAATGGGGAAATAAGGCTTGGCTAGGACATTTATTTTTATTTTCTATGTGCAGAGTTGTTAAGAGAATAATTCAGTAGTGTGAATGCCCCACCCCCCATAGTTTCAACTCATACAGCCCATCCACAGTTGTACCATTTCAGTAAGAGCAAAAGTCTGTCTCAAAAATGAAGGCTGGGTGTTTACTACAATTGACTGCTGCAGAACGAACAACAAAGATGGATGTAATTTGTCATAAACAGGTGCAGTTTTTGTGAAGTGGCACTTGCTTACCACAGGGCTGAATTTGGCTTCTGGAACTCCAATTACATTCTCTACTGGATTATAACAATGCCAGAATTAGATAAAACCCAACATTGGTGTGTGTGTGTGTGTGTGTGTGTGTGTGTGTTTAAAAAAAGAATCTAAGAAAGGGAATTGGTTTGAGAGAGTTATGAGAGGTTGAAAAAAGTAGGCATGAAATCTCAAATTTAATTATAGCCCTCACTTTAAATAAGAAAATTTCAGACTAATAAAAGGCAGGAAAAAAGGGGGTGGGAGCATTTTGCAGGAAGAAAGGAAACTTCAGATAAATCCCTTTTTCTTTCCCATTATCTTACAAGATACTTAATGCATCAGCAAACTGAGAGGCTCTTATTTCCCTAGTTCCGCTACCCTGCCCTTTTCTCTTTCTATCTGCTGTAATGGCTATGATCTTGCATTGAAGTTGTATATAAATAAATGGGACCAGAGTGCATAGGTCGGAGACTGCAGCTACCACAGCTACACACAAATAGCACAACTCTAATTTAAACACCTTGAACCAAGCACAGTAAGCTTTCGTAGAGGAATTCCAGACTGTTGCTGATTTTGGGTGGGATTCAATCACATACTGGCACATTCAGGTTGTGTAATTAATGTTGATTGGGAGGTCTTTTCCAACAAACTCACTTCCCCCCAAAGATCAGACCTTTTAGAATAAGAAATGTGACAGGGCAATGCACCTGCACTTGCTTTGATGCAGCACCATACAGTGGTACCTCAGGTTAAGAACTTAATTCTTTCCAGAGGTCCGTTCTTAACCTGAAACTGTTCTTAACCTGAGGTACCACTTTAGCTAATGGGGCCTCCCGCTGCCACACAATTTCTGTTCTCATCCTGAAGCAAAGTTCTTAACCCAAAGTACTATTTCTGGGTTAGCAGAGTCTGTAACCTGAAGCACCTATAACCCGAGGTACCACTGTATAGAGTTCATACAAAAAAATTGAATGAATGCTCCTCAACAGCCATTTTTTAATCTCCCCACAAACCAACCTGAAAGAATGTTCATTCCACAGGCTGTCTGAAAGCACACCATGGTTTTATTACTGTTGCCAGTGATGGGTTGAATTTTATTTTATTTTATTTCTTTTTTGTGAGGGGAAAGCCTGGAGGAGGGAGCTTTTGCAAGACACCCTCAATACCCCTTCCTTCAGTGAGTTCATGCTTTTGTTACTGTTGTTGCCAGCCGTTTTCTTGCCAGACAGAGCCAATGAGGAAGAATGCAGTGTCAGTTATTCCTCCTCCTTTTCACTTCCACTTATGTTTACTTTCTCATCCCTGCTTGGCCAGAGGGAGAGTCAGGTGAATAAGCTACCCTGAAATGGGGAAGAGGAGGAGCAGGTCCAAGGGGGCTCTTGTCAGTGGGCTTCCTGCTGGGATGTGGGCTCTCAGCAGGTGATGACCATGATGCTGGCCAGGTTTTCATTCATCCCATGCCAAAGTGATGGATTTTGTTGGGAAAACCATTCTCCCACTTTGCAACTCAGCACCTATTTTCAGGTGTGTGTGGATTATTACTACGGTATGTAAAATGGTGGCCACTCCTGATGCCTGAGCAGCCTCTGGACTGCAACAGGTTGGAAGGAGGCGTTTAACTCTCTATCGCCATGTCACAGTCCTGACAACAACAACAAAACCTCTACTATTTCCATTTCAAGGAAATCTCTCACTGGTGCCCTTGAAATGCAAATAGCAATTACAAGAGAGAGAATTTTGTTTGCAGTGGGAGAATGATTGAGATTTCCCCTCTCCACCATCCCAAGACTCCTAACTACATAACAAAAAGGGAGGCACATTAATTGTGTTCCTGCTACTACCACTGTCTAGTTTGGCCCACAGATTACACTGTACACGTGGAAAGGAACCACTTTGTCCTGTGTGAGGAATTGGCAGTTCTCAGCAATGTGACCCAATCTCTAAGAAGCTCCAGTTCTAAATCTTAAAAGCTTGTGCCCGTTCTGCAATAAGATCTGCCAGTGCAGACTACACTGCAGAAGAAAAGGGGTTGGAGGAGAAAACAGGACAGGGATCACATTCTGTATTTCTGGCTATAAAATTATAAACCACACAGCTTCTGCAATTGTGTCCATCCTCCCTGCTTTTAGTGTGTATGTTTTTTTTCTCTTGCCAACACCTGTCATTCATTGATTTGCCATATAGATTTAAATCTCAGGCTAGAGGCCAAGGAGTACAAGAAAAGATTGCTAAAGGTCACTTGACTTGTTACATTTTAGGTGCTCACTGAAAAATAAAGTGTGTGACAAATGCAGGCATCATGCAGGTACAATGATTTGGAACCCAGGAAGCTGCCTTAAACTGAGTCAGACCATTGTCCCAACTAGCTCAGTATTGTCTATGTTGACTGGCAACAGTTCTCCAAGATTTCAGGCAAGGGTCTCTTCCAGGCCCATGGGTGTAGCCAGGATTTTTGTTAGTGGGGGGAAGAACTGAACTATCTGTGATTCGATTGGTCAGTTAGCTAAGTATTTTCATTTATTTACTTGATATGGGTGTGGGTGTGTGCAGATGCCACCCTCTGCTGCCCTCTGGCTGTGCCCATGTCCAGACCTACCTGGAGATGCCAGGCATTGGGACCTTTTGCACGAGCTATGCCCTTCTTCATATTGGGGAGTCATGATTGACTGCAAGTTTATATTTAAAGTACATTTGGAGCCAAGCCCAGAATCGCCCCAACACAGTGTGTGAAGTCATCTAGGGTAGACTTTCCCCAGCCTGATACTCTCCCATAATTTCTAACCATTGGCCATGCTTGCTGGGGTTGATGGGAGCTGGGGAAGGCTGGCCTAAGGGTGCATGAATCAAGAGAGAGAGAGCTTGCAAAATCCCATTTTCTAATAAAAGGATTCTGTTCAAACTGCATATTGAACAGTTAAAGCGTTACCCATTATCTAGTTGAATACTTGCTGCCAACTCTGGTGCCCCACTGGAGTTGGCATCCACTTTTCTGAAGGGGTCATCAGAGCAAATTCATCAATCTGACACTCTCTCCGCTGAAAAACCCATCACCGCCTTCCACGAGATGGTGAAACTCATCAACGCCGCTCTTTGAAAATTAAGGAACAGTTTCTCATCTGTCAATCTGGACAGGAGATAGAATAATTTGGCCTCCATTTATATGCTAAATTATTACAAGGATAATAATGGTGGGTTGGGGAGGGGGAAATATAACAACCACACTGATTGTCTAGGTGACTGTAAATGGATCGTCTTCAAAAGGCGAGGTTAGAGAAAAATGCAGATAAACACACAGATTGCTTCAAAATCAAAACACTTAAGGCCCGGTGTTCATCCTTCTAGAACTAATGGCCATTCAGAGTGAACGGGATTGTGCCTCGAATTGCATTCAGATGCAAATATTTAATTGCCTCGGTAGCAAATAAAATTATAGGCCCCAGGTATTTGCTAGATGTTTTTCCACAGAAACAACATAGTTAAACTGTGGAGTATTTGATGAATTAAATTCATTATGTTAATGCACTCCATATAATCCGAGCAGCCCACCTTTGGCTTCAAAAATACAGCGGAACTGCCGGTGTTGATTCCTGCTGCCTAAGACTGCTGCTGTCACTTCCATTAATTAACCTAGGGGCTTACAGTTTTCTTAACGCTTCCTTCAAAATAAGAATCAAAGAAAGGCAGTAGTCCTGTGAGCCATAACAGTGTTATCCGCGTGGTACCATTGCTTATTGATCAGTGCAGGGAGATGGGTATACAGCTCCCAGAGGATAGTTGCTCTTTTGTTTAGATGTTCCAAAGGCAGTGAACAAAGATCACATATTGTGGTCAGGAAAACAACAGCAGTTTTTTGTTTTAAAGGCAACCCAGATGAAATCCAGTGACTCTTAAATATCTTTGTTTCTTTTTTGTGGCCTTCAGATAGTGATGCCATGAACCCAATAAATAGGGCTGATTGTACTCTGGCATGTTCTTGAAATTCTGTGCTGAAAGCCAGATTATACAATGTGTAGCTTCCTTTCCCTTCTTCTTCTTTTTTTTACTTTTATTAATTACAAGTGCAGGTTTTGTGGGGAGCAGAGGATAATGGTTAACAGGAATTTAGCATTTGGAGAAGGGGAGAAAGTTATCTTTTCCCTCTCCAGCATGACTGGAACATCAATTGCCCTCCTATGCATGGCTAGTAGTTGCGTGTGAAGACCCCCAAAAACCACCTCCCAAAATAAACACAGAATAGACACAGAATTTTAGTTTAAGGTTTTTGGCAATAATTTTGGCCACAACTTTATTGAACTACGGCATGGGAGTGGTTGCCTAGGCATTGGTTCCTGACTACCTGGCCCTGCACCATGGCAGGAACAGGACTGACAACTGGACTCCACCAGAGGTCAGTAAGGGAAAACATGCTGGGGGAGCACGGAGTTGAGTGCAGGCTCCAGTTCACCCCATATTTTCCTGGGGACTCTGGCGTGGCCCTAACCCCTGAAAGGGGATCGGACAAAAGCAAGGAGAGTCCCTGGATTCCTTTAATGTAATTCCCTAGCAGCAGCAAAGGAGGGGCAGGCACAGCCAACCACTTCCCCTCTGCAAAACATTGAACCAATGCCTTACCAAGTTGTGACGATTTGCTACATGGTAGGCAAAAACCAAATGGCAACAGCCAATCAGCCAAATGGCAAAATTCCTATCGGGCCCTCCTCCAAGACAGATGACCCCTAGACAGGCATAGCAAGGCCAAAAGGACAGCCCTAAATATGGGGAGGGAGGGAAGGTGATTGGATGCACCTCACAAGAAAGAGAATGCTCACCCAACAGGACAGATTTCTGCCCCAGCAACCGAGGGGCAACCAATGGGGCTATCCAAACGGTCCTGCCCCTCCACAGGGAGGTAGTTTAGGTACTCTCACCACAACACATGCTCTCCATGATGGAGGACATGATAAAACAAACAAATTATACCCCCCGCCCAAGTATTGGTACTCTGTAGGAGGGGGCAATTTTAGTTTGGAGATGAAAGAGACAAGCCACACCTCCCTGCAACCTGCATTTCTCAAAAGGATCATACATATACAGTGGTACCTTGGGTTACATACGCTTCAGGTTACATACGCTTCAGGTTACAGACTCCGCTAACCCAGAAATATTACCTCGGGTTAAGAACTTTGCTTCAGGATGAGAACAGAAATCGTGCTCTGGTGGCACGGCGGCAGCAGTGGACTCCACCAGAACGGACCTCTGGAATGAATTAAGTACTTAACCCTAGGTACCACTGTACACACACTATGCACACCTATAATTTATAAAAGCAAAAGGGTGGGAACATAGTTACATACTGCACATTAATGCACCTGTAGTTTGGCTTAGATAACCAAAATCCACAATTTAGAACACATTATGCAAATATACACCAAGCTGCTGCATTTGAATGATGCCCTTTGAGGAGCGCACTATTTGGGATTTTGCAAAACCTAACAATGATTTGGCAAGAACTGGGGTCATAAAAGTGTTTTGGTTTTTTTAAGAAAAGGAGAGCTAGAATGAATTAAAGGAGAAGTGTTTAGGGGACAGATTAGAAGATTACTTTTTTATCAGGTATAGGAAAAAACACTTCAGGGCTCTCAGGTGCCTTGCCAAAGTTTTCCTTTTTCTTGTGTGTTTCCAGCCACCACTACTGGTGCATTTCCATGGTATTCCTTCTTAAGGTTTGCCTGATTTGCCCTGATAGCATAGTGGAACCTTGTAGGCAGAGATGTGATTGTCCCTCTCAGTAGCAGATGGCATGGTAGGATGCCACCATTTACCTGGCCTCTGGCTGGATGTATTGCTTACATGGAGGTAAGCATTCTTTCTTCCCCAAATGTCCTGAAACAATGCTCCCACTTTAGAGAAAACAAAATGGCGGACACTGGAAGCATCTGCCTATGTCACACACATCTCTAAAGATAGAAGATAAGATTACAGTGGCAGCTTGGTTTACAACCATAATCCGTTCCGGAGGTCCGTTTGTAAACCAAAACAGGTTGTAACCCAAGGTGCGCTTTTGCCAATGGGGCCTCCCAAATTTTTTGTTTGTAATTCAAAAAAATGGTTTGTAATCCAAAAAAAGGTTGCAAACCGAGACATGCACTTCCGGGTTTGACGTGTTTGTAATCCAAAACGTATGCAAACCAAGATGTATGCAAACCAAGGTACCACTGTATAGCTCAAAGTGGATAATGGAAGAACATACAGAATTTTGCAAGTTGTAGGTGGCTGGTAAAAAATAATAATATTGAAGAGAAATTCTTTAAAATTCCACACAGGGTCTCCCTCAGCCTAACCTGTCAGATAAAAGACTTCAAAGTATTCTGCCATCCAGAAATCTTTAAATATAATGCATGTTCATTTTAGGGTTATCAACAAAGTATTATTTTCTGACATTATGTGCCATTTGATAAATTTATTTATTTAGTTATTTACGGGGCAAATACTGTGCTTTCTGAGAAAATTCTGTACAAAGCAGGCTACGTTGTTTTCAAAATACAAACCCATTATATTAAACTTTTTAAAACACACAATCAGCAACAATAAACAAGAAGATTGAGATCACCATCATAAAAATGATAAGCCATGTAAAGCAATATTATTATTATTATTAATAAATATGGAATAAGATAATCCTCATCATGCCAGCGAAATGCTTGCTGTTGAACTGGATGCAGGGGAAAGCTATGAATAGCACTAGCTTTGGAAGATGCTGATAACAGACATTAAGATAATATAATAGACAGATACGAAAATTTGTTTGCCAAATCCTGTTTTTAGACATGCACATGAAATAACTGCTTGTGTCAAAGTCAATATTGCGTTTATCAAGTGGATCTAGTCAGAAGCCATTTTCTTGTGGGTAAAAGAGCCGCCACAAAATGATGCTATGCACAAGCTATCATGTGACTTGAGACCTTAACATACATAGGAAGCTACATTTAACCAAGTCAGACCGTTGGCCTATCTAACTCGGTGCTGTCTACATTGAATGACAGCAGTTCCTCAGGGTCTCAGACAAGAGTCTTCTCTAACTCTACCTGCAGATTCTGAGGATTGAATCTTCTGTATGCAAGGCACTTTCTCTGCCACTGAGCTATGGCCTTCCCCATCAGCTACTGCCCCTACCTTGTACCTGGTGTTTGATTTGCATTTTCTCCCTATCTGCCATTCTGCCTCTGCCATATGATGTGCCGCTTATGAACCATGTGCGCAAACTGTCATTTTGCACATCACTACAGTTCATGCCAGAGTCAGTGGTACGCAAAACCATGGCTCATTGTGAACGGATCAGCAACATCTGCCAGTCAACCGTGTTGGAAATACAGCTGCAAATGCAACACTTTAAGTGCGATTTAAGTGCATTTTACAAATGTGACACTAAACGGCACTGATGAGCTAATGGCAAATTCCATATATACTTTACTACATTTATTATAAAGGCATTTTCACAGTTTTTTTTTTTTAAATATAGATTCAGCCTGGGTCTGGGCAGAAGAAGCTTTGTGCTATCTGTGGTACTTGCTCTTTGGTACAAACTGTTTGGTCCTGTGGAAATCCTCCTCATATTTCTAGATTTACTGCTCAGGAAGGTGCACAGAGATGTTGCTGAAACCATCATCTTGTTTTGCAGAAGGGTGATTCATTCTTTGGAAAGAAGAGCCAGCAATCCTGTGGGGAATTTTATAGCCCCTGTGAAGTGCAGCGCCACACAGGAAGTGTTTTATCTTTCTCTAGCTTCACTGTCCTTTGAAGTTAACCTTAGTTTTGCCCCATTACTCTGAGAAGAGCAAAGTTCCATGGGTGCATTGCACATTCAGTTTGGATTTCCTTTGGAAGGAGGTCACTAGAGGCTTATTGGAGCTTTGTAACATTTATATTTACAAATAGACAAGTCAAGCTTAGGTGGAGGCACACAGTTTAAGCAGTCAAGCAGCCAACTGAAACCTGGTACTCCTACATCAAATCTCCAGGGAAATATCCAGCACCCTAAGGTGTTTACAGAGCCCAAATTTCTCTCTCTCTCTCAAAATTTCAGACCTCCTTTATCACTGACAAGTCTAGTTGGGAAAATGAATCTCTTTTAGTTTTTTCTATACCAACAACATTTTAAAAGCGCTTGGACTTTGGGCATTTTTGTCTGCAAATGTGGAGATCTCTCATGTCTGTGATTTTCAGGCTAATTGCACACAAAAGACATGGGGATATTTAAGTGATTCTTTTTGTTGTTACCCATTTCAGTCCTTGTGGCAGAACTACTACAGAGATCCTTCTGAAATTTAACAGGATTCATGCTCTCTGAAGTGGTGACTCAGCCTGCAAATTCCATCCAATTCTGCCCCTAAATGAAAAGATAGAGATGGTTTCTTTTTGGAGGGTGAGTGAAATCACATTTTAGAGGTCCCTAGTATAAAAATCACTGGCAGGCTTTATGCTCTCTTGAGGGACTACTGTGTGTGCAAATTTCACCCACTTCAGTCAAAATATAGAGAAAAGTTAGAGCCTTGCTGTTGTTGGTTTCCCAGTAGTGAACCAGGGAGGATAGTGGCATTGACATTGGAAGACGAACGCACATTTCAACCAGAATATTGCTAACCACTACTTGACATATAGGCTGCACCATAGCATTGCTTTGAAAGATGCAGTGGCTTCCAGACATACCGTAACTTTTTCGGGAGCATTGCCTCAGCATATTTGGGATTGCTGTTTTGTTCTGCAAAAAAAGGCATGCTCTGTGAAAAGGCTGCAATAATCCCTTTGGCACAGTAGCAGCTCATACTGGGGGGAGGGGGAGGTACAATAGGAGTAGCTGCCTTTTGCTAACACCCCATGGAAATTTTGCTGTCACAGCAGCATATGATGTTGGAAGGTATTTTCAGACTAGCATGACAGGGGGTTATTGACAGGTTTTTAACAAAAGACGGAGCACCACAACTTGAAAATGATTGGATAGTGCAATCCTATACATGTCTTCTTAGAAATGACTCCCAGATAAGAAGGTATCAAAATGCAGCCTATGACATCTAAAACAAGGAATCTGTGGCCTTCCAGAAGACTACAATTCGCATCATCTGTGTCCTCTGGCCACATTGGCCAGAACTGTTGGGGGTTGGTGATACAACAACACCTGGAGGAAAAAGATTGCCCATTCCTGCCTTAGTCTTTAAAGCATGGGCATCCTTTCACACTTGGGCTTCCTGCTCTGAATTAGGATGACAGTTCTAGTTTACCAGCTCCACATCATGGCTCTGAAAACTCCAGCAGACCGACGAGATATTTTGTGTGATGTATATAAGAGTCAAAACTTGTATGAGTCTTTTCCCAGTGATGAAAAATTAGAACATGCTAAAGACAGAAAGCCTGGGTGGAACTCTGAGATCTGATGGCAAGAAAAGCTTGTAATAGTAGGACAGCCATTTGATAGGGGTTCTTATTACATAAGATACTGCATACTTTCGAGTTAAACCCTGACAATGTGTTCAGGCGAAGAGTTAGTGTTTTATTAAAGCCACCTAAAGAAATTCATGTCTGAGAGTTTGATGCTGTGCCTTCCATAACCACACATAACACACTATCCATTCAGCATTTCTAGACTGGCACTGGATTGTGATTATTGTTCAGATTAGCTGAGATATTCCTTTTGATTGCAGCTGTACGACTTGAGACACACCTAGCTCAGTGCTCCCCACAAGTCATATATAATGGGCCACCCAGAGCATGATAAACTGTCTTCCTGGGACCGTGAAATCAGCATTATTAAACCTCTTGCAAGCCACAATGGCTGTGGAGCTGCATTTGGCCTGGCAAGTCACAAAATATAGGTCTTGATTATACCGTGTTTGCACCAACAGGCATTCTTGCTGCCCATTACCCATGAAATATGAAATATTCTTCCCCAAGCATTTCCTAGAAGCTGGTATAAGACCTTTCCACTTGGACAATATTTTAGCAACCCAGAGTAATCTGGTTCTGAGTAGCTTTAGTTTGGTATATTTTATATTTTAGAATATTTTGGAATATACCTATTACTTTTGAATACTGTATCTTGCCCTGGGGGCAATGTGAGCCATAAAACAAAATAACAGCAACATTAGTTGAACTATATCATCTATCTATCTATCATCTATCTATCTATCTATCTATCTATCTATCTATCTATCTATCTATCTATCTATCTATCTATCTATCTATCTACTATCTATCAATCATCTATCATCTATCTATCTATTCTATCATCTATCTATCTATCTATCTATCTATCTATCTATCTATCTATATCTATCTATATCTATCTATCATCTATCTATCTATCTTTCTATCATTCTGTTCGGTTTCTTTAAATCAGGCTTGTCTTTTCCTGAGCCAGAAAGGAAGTGGCATTAGTTCTCAATTATTGATTAGAAACTAGTGTGTTGACAGTCCACCAACTGTTGAGAGTCACTTGTCTGCTCTGATGTCACAGGCAGATGTGTGTTATCACCTTCTGGGCTGTTAGTTCAGTTGCACTGATGTCACAGAGGGGCTTAGAAGTCAAGTACTAAGGGGAACTCAGAGCACCTTAGAATTTGTTCTTCAGGAGCACAAAGCAGTTTTGTTTTGTTTTTAATTGCAGCAAACAAAATTTCTTATTGACCAAGGAAATCACATCCTCTTAATACTTGGCTACCTGGCCCTAGGCTGCCAAGCTCTTGGTGAAGGCTCTAAAACTGCTTAGTTGATTTGTATCCAGCTAGAAGGTGTCATTTGAAACGCCCAGTTATCTAGGCTGTACTGAAAAAAAATCTTGCTAAGTTCCAAGGTGCTTCAAATGACATCTAGTGGGTACAAATCAATTGAGTGTTTTCCAAATCTTTGATAAAAACCGACAGAGGACGTTTGCTGTCTATGGTATGATGTAATGAATACAAATTAAAACTATAGATTCTAAAAGGGTTTTAATCAGAGTTGTCACTTGCTTAGACAGTATTGATGGGACTGTTGTAAACAGTGCACCTTACAATTTCATAGTTTGCTCAGTGATTTCTGATGGCCATGGGAACTGATGTGGAGACTTAGATCCTGGGCTCATAAGGTCCAATCTCATGTACCACCCAGACTCATTGCTACTGCAGGAGTGTTGTCAACTACTATCCCCATCACACAAACACACAATCACTTCTGGGTACAGGTGGAATAACTGGCAATTCCAATTTTTTTTGCCATTCTCTTTGACCTTACTCTTTTGCAATTCTGAATCTAATTTTGTGGCTCCAGTTCTGTCCTGCCCAACTAGTGAACAACCACGCCAAGCACATCTACCAGCCATACTACTTTCCTTATTAGGTACTTGACATGCTTCCTTTCCTTACAATCAGAGAAGTCAATTAAAATATGACACTTATAATGTTCTTTGTAGACAAACGCACATGGCTGGTAGGCTGTGCTTCATTTAGTACACAGGCCTGGGGTGGTAAGCACAAAAAGTCAGCAGGATTAGGCAACTGCTGGGGTCCAGGTCTATTAAGGGACCCACCAACTGAAAGTTAGTGCCACCATATTAGCTTTCAGGACCTATGATCTGGCCAGGCTTTGCTCCAAAAAAACATCTTGACCATATAGGAAGTTTAAGATATTCTCTTTGCATACACTTCAACCATTGTGATTTGAGTGGGACATCCTGGAATTAAAGACTAGTTTCTGATTGACTCCCTGAATGTCCTGGTTTTTTCGGTCCAGAGCTCTGGCTTAAGTCAGCTGGCTACTGTGAGAGCTCAGGATTGAAAAAAGAAGCATCCAAATTTTGATCAGCAGGATGTTGGAGGGTATGTCTTTGTGGTCTCAGACATCCTCTGGCCCTAACCACCCTGACCTCTGAGACCACTGGGCCTTCCTAGGTAATGTTGCTCTAAGGGCCTTCCAAAAACTAAAGCTGGCCCTGAGGCCTGTTATAGATATATTGACACGCTCATCAGTGGCAGAGGTGAATGATTCCTCTATACTTGCATCAGAGAAGCTAAAGTGGCTTAAGAAAACTAGGCAGTGTGTTAAGCCTTCAGTCTCTCATTCTTATAACTTGAGCATCTCATGACTAGATGTCACAGAACCAGGGCATGCAAAATACCAATCTTATTAACTTTAAGTTATTTTGACCTGAATTTATGGTGTCTGGTGTGTTTGCTTATTACAACATACACCCATACTTGTTGGGACTCTAATATAATTTATTCTTTCTAGATACCTCCTCCTTTCTGTGATCTAAAACTGGGGGGATTTTCTCTTTCTTTTCGTTCAAGAAAGTTAAGTTTCCTTTGTGCTACAAGGGGAAAGGAGAATAGCTCTGGTGGAATTAATAACCAGCGTGATCTTTAATTACAAGACATGTGCGGCAGACGCCTGGAGATAGCTACAATTACTAATCTGACAAAAATAGTCATGTTGCACTTCAGACAGACAAGCTACTGTTTCACTTCTACATGCACCGAATGGTCACCTCAAGGCAGCTGTCAGGATGTGTAAGTCACAGCACCGGTTTATGCGCCATTTAAAAAAGAGGAGTCGGGGCAGAGTGCGTCTCGTGCACACCACCTCATTGATTTAAGGAGAGGGCTTTACTGAAAAGCAATACTGTTGAGAGGACACATGGAATTCATAATTTCATCTCCTCAATTACTGCCTGGGGCAGGGTAGCAGGGAGGCTACGAACATAATGCCGGATTCACTTCCTGCCTGGGAAATGTTGTTAACAACACAAGACAGAAAACACAGCCCTTCTCTTTCAGGAAAAGACAGGCCTCTAAGAGAAGAGGAAAGACCTTCGCCTCAGGCTCCTTCTTTTCATTTAAACCATCCTCACACATCAACTCTCTCTCTGTTCTTCAAGCTGGTCCCCTTGCCTGAGCCTCATCCATCATGTGTTTACCCAGGCAAGAAACTCTTCAAACAAGCATTCCATCAAGATTGCTACTTGCGCTCCGTTCAGTCTCAAGTCCTGTGACCAAAAATCAGATGCTACCAAAGCCCAAAGGCCTCATTTGTTTCAAACAAGTAAAACTGTTTAGCTGAAATCAGCCTTGGCTCATGCCCCATAAACAGGATGCAAGGCTTTGGGGACTCTCAAGGAGGAAACGAAACGGGGCAAGTGGTGTGAAGAAGCTGCAGAGGTCATGACCTTTTGGCTTTTCGGGGAAGGGGGGGGATGGAATCTGCTATGGATTGAATCAGGAACCAGGATAGATGCTCTGAATATCCATTATAAATCTCTGGCAGAAGGGCCTTCTGTACAAATGAAAACCAGTTAATAACAGATTAACAGTTCTAGATTTTCTGCAGAAAGACCTTTGAATTATAGTTATGTGCGGCTAGTGCTTTGTATCCAGACTCATTTACAGAACTATAATCCCCAGGGTTCCTTGACTGAAAGACATGAATTTTGCAACTTGCTCAGTCCACAGATCAATTGCCCTGCTCAATTGTTCAAGTCAAACACTAAAAAATAAATGAATGAACTTTTCTTTAAAAGAAGAAGAGTTCAGCTTTAACAGTTGAGCAACCCAATTCCCACCCCTGTCTGCAAGCCCCTCTGCCTCTTCTCCTGAAATGTTTTCTTTCAACTCTGATAATGCCTCTTGCCTGTCTGGATGGAGGATACAGAGGGGTGTGTAAGTGTGTGTAGAAGCTGGCCTATTATTCCAAAGGTGAAAAGTACATTTGTTGTCCTCAAACTTTTGCCTTTAGCCCTGCACAGTACTAGCATGTGCCCACCCAGAAGGTCCCCTAGAAAGGAATGCAGAAGTCAGGCTGATAAAGGTTCTCCACCACACGCTTAGGGCTTGAAATGAACCAACAAGCGATATTCAGGCACTGGCAAAAATACATTCCACATAGCTGCTCCTATTCCATAATTCTCGCAGCTGTGTTTCACGCTAGTCCAATTTCTGAGAGGTCTTCAGTAGAGATATGCCCTACCCAAATCTTCATCCCTCCTTGCATCCCAGCAACCCGGTTGCAGAGGGGATAAAATCAAGGGACTGAAGAAAGGGGTGTGGACTGGTCAGGGATCCAAAGAGACATCCCTCTGGCAAATGGGTTCTGCAGCAAAGGAGGCTACGTGTGGCATTGCAGGAGGTTGTAAGACTTGTGGCGTTTTGCTGTCCAATTTTGTCACATACAGGAACTTTGGCAACTGCTGAGCTATGCTCACACATCAGGAAGGAAGCTAGTCCTTAAGAAGAGGTGACGAAACTTATCCCCAGAGGAAGGCTTTGCTTTTTATTCACTCTCCGCTCAGCTCCTGGGGCTGTCAGTCACTGCTGCAGGCTGTAAAAGTTACACCGGTTGCCTGACTTGCCCAAGGAAAACAGCAACTTTCTGTGCAGAGACAGAGATGCCCTTGCCATGTGCCTCACTACCAAGGGTAAATCCCTAGTGGCACCTCTCCACCAACTTATTTAAAACCTGCAGAGCATGAAGCAAAGAGCAAAAGACTTGGTCCCTGGGTTCATTTGCAATTCAGAAAGCACAATCCACTGAGGCAGCTTTGGAAATTAAAAGGAGACTGATAAACTCTGTTGGTCTTGCAAGGATGAGAGGTTTGTGTATGTATGGTTCCCTCCCCCCCCCCCCGAAGTGCCCTAGTGTAGAAATGAGTGGGGTTTTTTTAAAATAAAAAATAAAAATCTGGCACCTGCAGAAATGGGAATTGGGGACAGCCAGTGTCATGGGCAGGGATCCTTTGAGAAAGGAAGTGACTTTTGCAGAGAAAAATAAAACACCCCAGGCCATGAGTTGAAAAGGAAAGATTTATGCCTTCCTCCCCTGTGGCCATAACTTCCTTTCCTTCCTTCCTGCTGACAATGCTTCTTGAATACCCTAAGAGAAAAGGAGGTTAAAAAAAAAAGTGCATTCAATGTTAAAAGCAGCATAAAGCTGCCTATGGGGATTTGGCATAGGGGGAAAATGAAGGATGCCTGGAGAGAAGACTTAAGAAAGCCCAGAAATGTGTGTGTGTGTTTGTGTGTGTGTATTTAAAGCCCAAGCTAGATTCTGATTTCTTTACCTGAAGCTCACCATCACCCCAATACTGTACAACATTCCTGGCTATCATAGGAGCCAATGCCAAGGGGCCAAGGCCCCTTTGCACCCCATAAAATATTTGAGGGGGCCTCCACCACCCCCAAGTTGATGGGCATTGCCATTCAAATGGTCTGCGTGTGCCACGACTTGCGATCATGGGTGTAGCCAGGATTTTTGTTAGGGGGCAGTAGGCCTTTTGTTAGGGGAGGCAGGCAGAATCTCAGCTATATATTTTTATTGCTTTGGGGGGGGGCAGCTGACCCCCCCCCACGATGCCTATGCTTGTGATCGATTATGCAGGCCGGGGGTTACCTGCCCCTCATATTTTATTCAAGTTGGCACCTCTGCTGGCCATGTTGATGGCATAACCCTTGCTGATCCCACCACCCTATCAATTTCAAAAGAAGACTGAAGGATGAAGGATGGAATAATTAGGAATGAAAAATTATCATCACCCTCAGCGATTCTCCATTTGCCCTGGGTGTGCCATCTAGAGAGCAGTGGTTAAACTCCTAAATCATCGGAGAATCTCAGTAGCCAAGATGGCCTTGCTACAGCATGAGCCATTCTGAGAGGAGACCCATATTAGCTACATACAGTAGTACCTCGAGTTACAAATGCCTCAGGTTACAAACGCTTCAGGTTACAAACTCCTCTAACCTGGAAGAGTTACCTCGAGTTGAGAACTTTGCCCCAGGATGAGAATAGAAATCATGTGCCAGCGGCACACTTCTAGTTAAGAACAGTTTCAGGTTAAGAATGGACCTCTGGAACGAATTAAGTTCGTGACCAGAGGTACCACTGTACTTTTAAGCAGTAGCATGGAAGTTGCAATCAGCAAAGGGGCAAGTAGCATGAGCTGAACTGGAGCTTACCAATCACATGCTGATCAACTGACAGGAACATAAAAAGCTACATTGTCTATTTACACTGACAGACAGCAGCTCTCCAGGGTCTCAGACAGGGGCCCCTACTAGCCTTAGCTGAAGATTCCATGAATTGAACGTCAGACCCAAAGGTCTGGACTATAGACCTTCTCACTGTTAGAAGAATACAAGAATAAAGAATCAGTCCTGCATTTAGGATCTAGTCCTGCACCCTCTTTTCAGCCATGTTCTTTCATGGCCAGTGTATGTTGCCTGTTGTTTAGTACAGTGGAACCTTGGTTCTCGAACTTAATTGGTTCCAGAACTGTTCAACACCCAAAGCTGTTCAAAAACCAAGCTGTTCAAAAACCAAGGCATGGCTTACGATTGGCTGCAAGAGCTTCCTGTTGGAAGCCACATTGGATGGACGTTTGGCTTCTGAAAAATGCTCAAAAACTGCAACTTTTATTTCCGGGTTTTCGGCATTCGGGAGCCAATTTGTTCGTCAACTAAGCTGTTTAAGAAACAAGGTTCCATTGTATTAATTTATATAGCACAACCAGTGTACATAGCACTTTACACAAGTGCAAGAGGAGAAGTCCCTGCCCTGAAGATCTAAAATTCAACACAGGACAAGCTACAAAAGACGAGGAATGAACTGGAGACAAGAGTAAATAGGGAAGCAACATGTGATTCTGTTTGTAACCCACACTTAAACTTAGTTATCAACTAGATTACAAGAGGGCATGGGAACTAGATGTTGCTTCTGCACAGTAAATAAGCAAGGCACACAGGCAACCCCCCCCCTTGCATTGTTTTTTCTCTAGCATCTGGTATTCATTTCAGAGGCATACCGCCTCTAAATGCAGCAGTTCCATTAAACCATTTAACCATCTTGCTATTGGTCTTTATTAGGTTTTTGGCTACATGTCATGAGCTGGTAACAGATGGCCTAAGGCTGCATGATACTTCGAGAGGTGTGTGTGTGTTTTATGAAGCCTGCAAACTCCTACTAGCATTCTGAGAATCGTTTCCAAGGAGTAGCGTCCCTTTTTCATACTTTGAGAACAAACTGATATAAATGATGCATTCAAAAGTTTTCATAGGGGTATTATGACATCCAGAAGGCAAAGGGGGTAGGCTTCCTGTATTTCTTCATTTTTCAGATCTTATGATGCTGAAACCAGAAAGGAGGAAAATTTCATTCAGCCTGTATTTGTAAGCCAACTGACTTAATTCAAACCCCCTGGATTGGAAAGTAATAATCTTCCAGATTTTGCACTTCTCCGAAGTTCTCAGCTCAGAAGATAAAACCAAATTTCATTTTAAAAGTATGTATTTCATATGACAAAAATATGTTTAGAAATGTGTACAGTGAGATAAAAATGAAATTTTAGTATTTAAAAAATATTAATATGGAAACAGGCAATAAACAAGCAATGAGCATATGCCAAATTATCAAGAACCAGAAATTGACTGATCTAATCTAAGTCAAAGCCATGAGCTTAAATGATTAAGATGGAATCCTGAACTCACTTAATAGGGAGTAAACTTCAGTGAACCCAACAAGAGTTACAGTGGTACCTCGGGTTACATACGCTTCAGGTTACATACGCTTCAGATTACAGACTCCGCTAACTCAGAAATAATACCTCAGGTTAAGAACTTTGCTTCAGGATGAGAACAGAAATCGTGTGGCGGCGGCGCGGCAGCAGCAGCAG
>NC_138528.1:88078671-88256158 GCF_964234715.1 Podarcis melisellensis
GCATGCTTTATCTTACTTGTAGAATTTGAATTCACTTGCAGTTCTAACATTTACGGTATAACCACAGCATATGTTTCAAGGAATACAGCAGCTTTTACTATTACAACTTATTCAGCATTGTCCTCACCCCCTCCAAGATGGTGCTCTGCACACTGACAAGCCTGTAAAACTGGTGCTCAGCATAAATAGAGTCTTCCCTGCCTAGTAAGTCTTCTCCTTCGAACATTTTGGAAATGTCTCCTTCTGCTGGTGCTCATAACAAAATATGAGCCCACCTCTTTTGGGGGTTGTGTGTGTGTGTTTTAAAATAAATACTTTCAACTTCATTTGCTAAACTGGTACACTCCCAGCATCTAATAAATACTTGTTTTGATTTTATTTATTTAAATATTTATAAATCACCTTTTCATAGAAAATTTAACAAAGTGTTGTACAACATGAAAGCATAATACATCCCTCTATATCTATAATAAAAATGTAACCATGTCATCACACTGCAGTTCTCTTAACCACAGACAAGTGGTGCTGTGAACAACAGTGTGTTAAGGGGCAGTGGACAGGCAGCCCAGACAAACCATGGGATAACCAAAATAGGCTGCACCAAACCCCAAGCTCTACTGGCTCCTCTGCCGGCCAGCTTGGGGGCCCATGCCTCAGGATCCAGAACCTCAGACCGGTTAGAACAACTAGTGGTCAAATTCCGCCTCCCTGGCCAGCTTAGGGATTTGCTGCTTCTGCTGCCTCCCACCCCTGTTCTAAGGGGTTAGTATGAGGGGAGTGGGAGTTGAAAAGGGGTGGGGGTGGGGAGAATTTGATGGGGGAGGGAATGTTAGCAAGTGGTGTGAGATGATGTGCAGCCCCTAATAGTACAACAAGAACATCAATACCTTCTCAATAAAACTGGATAGCAAAAAGAAAAAGTTCCAAAGGACTGTTTCAAAAGTACAGTTCTGCAAAGAAAGCAGGGGTGACTACTAGCTGACTTCTATTGGCAAGGAGTTCCATAGCGCATGGTCTGCCACACTCAAGGTTCAGTTCCTGGTGAAAGGTGACTGAACTTGAGGGAAATGAGGGGACCAGAAGTGCCCCATCTCAGTGGGTGAGGTGAAGCATAAGAAATCAAAAAGTCATTGAAATACTTTGGGCCCAAGTTGCTTTGGGCTTTGTGGATTAACACAAGAATCTAAAAAATGGTCTACCTCAAATCAGCAAGGAGTGCAGTTCTCTCAACAAAGTAACGTGTTGTCACTACCCTGCTTCTGTAAGCAATCTGGCCACTGCATTCTACACTAGTTGCAGATAGGGTATCCCCACATAAAGTGTTTTTTTGACCCATGTTCATGCATTTGTCTTACATGACTTTACATGCATATGTTGCACAAATAGCATACTCAAGCATAAGAAGAAAGGACTTAAAATAATACCAGTGAATAGTCAAAATGGTTTCACTTAAAGGTTTATTCTAGGGAAAAGAAACATGCTGGGATTGTTAAAATTTATGATTACCTAAGCACCAGCACAAGGAAGTAAGTGCTGCACATCCTTAATCTCAAAGAAAGTGGCATATTCCTGAGGGGAATGAGTTATGAAATATTCAGCTTAGAATGCAAATATTCAGCTTAGAATGGACCTCACAACAAAACGTTAGAGCGGATACCTGGTCTATGTGTCTTTACAGAGCATCAGTCTGTGGGGACTGGGGGGGGTGGGAATCACAAGCATCAAAGCTACGACTCTTTCTTCCAAACACATACGTTACAAAGACATAGCACAGCTGTAATGCTCACCACCTGGATGCTGAAAAAGCTACCCTCAATACTCCATTGTTTGGGCAATAGAAGAGAATCCCAGGTTCTTGTAAATTCATAAAATACAATCATTATCTCAGTAATCTTTACAAAAATGCTAGAAAGTGGGCTGTATTATATTTCAAGGAGGGGTTCAGTCAGAGACAGAGACACCTGCTTCAGTACTCCTCAGGAATTCATAGCAAAGCAGAGAGCTGGGTAGCAGTTAGAATGTTGGGCTAAGACTTGAAAGACCCAGCTTCAAATCCTAACATTGCCATGAAATTCACTGGATTATCTTTGACCAGTCATTTTCTTTTAGCCCACCCTACCTCACAGGGTTGTTATGAGGCTAAAATGAGGAGGGGGTGAACCATGTGTGCTGCCTTTATCTTACTGGAGGAAAGGTGGGGAATTAAATGTAATAAATCAATAATTGAAAAATCAAACCAAGGTGGTCACAGTGCAGCCTGTCATCTAGTAAACTTTGCTGGCTCTCAGAATATACATATTTTGGTGAGTTGCCACCACAGCTTCTCAGTTGTCACAATTGGTTTCTCCACGATGAAGTAGTCAGAACTAGGAAATCAATTATTTTTCACTGTCAAGGACCCAGAAACTCAGCAGTGGAATGTATGTGAATTTCCCACCAGCATGAATCAAGAGCTTACATCCTATGATTCTTCTAAAGGGATCGGGTAATATTCTGGAGTCATGATTTTTGCAACTTATACATGACTTTGAAGCCTATCCTTTGTCATTTATTAAGACTCATCTCCTTAATGCTGTGTAGGCTATTCTTCAAATTCCTTAAGTAAATATGGAACACGGCTCAAATAATAAATTGATTAATTTCTAATGAGAGAATCTTAAAAATCCTAGATAGAAAGTGTTTCCCTTTTAAGTCAGATGAATATTGACAACTAACTAATGAAAAAGGGGTGCTGAACCAATCACAACCAAGAGAAGCAGAAGCAAACACCATATAATCTGCAAAAATAAAGGAAATTGATGCTACTATGGATGAAGAAACAGACAGTGCAGCTAGCTGGCTTTCATTATTGACTCTTCTGGATTCTGGCTTCCAACGTATCATTTTATTCATTGTTAAAATCCCAGTAAATTTTGCACATAATGTTGTGATCATGCGGCATGCATAGCTTTGATTGAAACTGTAAATTGTTTCCATATAGTAGGCAAGATTCATATTTTTATTTTATTTTAGGTGAGATAAAATCCCTCTTAGCATTGCATGCTTAATGCCCCACTTTGTTTTAAAGACATAAATGTTGCATTTTTCTACAATGCTTTCAACATTACTTAGGAGTGTGATAACTCCCACTTTTAGCATCAATGGTTTCCTACCTTCGCTACCAGCAATTTGAATTTACTAGCAAGAGAAATAATACATTGCAGCTGGAAACTGACCTAGTACTCTTTGTAGAGCAATCAAACAGGAGGCACTTACTGATAAACAGCATTCTGTTCCTCCTGCTGCAATGCAATAAACCTTCAGTTATTAACTAGTTAACTTTTTTTGCAATGGCTTCTACTGATGGGAATGGCCATGGCTTAGTGGCAAGGCACAGGCTTTACATGAAAAGGGTCCAAAATTCAATCCCTGGCATTCCTAGATAGGGCTGGGAAATACGCCTGTTTGCAACCCTAGATATCTCTGCAAGTCAGGGCTCATTCACACTGAACTTTTGTCCTGTGCTGTCTAGGCACAGGTCCACATTTTAAAGCTCCATGTTTGAGTGGTTTTGGGGTCCCCCACACTGCTTTCTCCAGGAAAAGCCAGTCTTTACAGCAAACAGCAATTCAGGATTTCTGAAGATTGCATTTGCTCCTATTCAGTGGTAGAGAGTGGGGTTTTTTTGCAGGGAAAGTGGGGTGTGTTTGTGTTGGGAAAAGGAGCTTTGCCTAGAAATGCAGAGCAAAGGTGTGGCGATCACACAGGGTCCCTGGATGTTTCACGGTCTATTGACCCTGTGCCACCACTGCGGTTGCTTTCTTCGCTGCCGCCACCCCGCTTCTCACTGGGACACACGGAGTCCAGACAGTTGTTAACAGAAACAAATAATCAAGTTTATTTTTAAGTGCAAGAATAAGCGTATGGTTTCGGTTTATATTTCTCTTGTCAGTTTCTTAAAACTTAGTTCCTACAACTTCAAACTGAATTAATCCCAACTATCTATCTAACTCCCTAACAATTCCTCTCACTCTCTCACAATACAGCTCAACCAACCCACTGCATATTCCACCCTCTTTCTTCTTCAGCACCCAAGCCTCAACTCCCCACTGACAAACCTCAACTCCCAACTCCCAAACCTCAACTGTCTTTTCAAAACCTCCCACTCTATCTTTTACTCCCCCCCCTCTTGTGTATGCAAGAACATAGGAAGAGTTTGCTGGATCAGGCCAATAGCCCATCTAGTTCAGCATCCTGTGGCCTACCAGATGTTTGTGGGAAACCATCAAGCAGCACTTGAGCACAAGAGCACTATTCCCTCTTGTGGTTTCCTGTTAAGTCCGCTCACCTTCAATGGTAGACGGTGTTGTGGCCAGGCCACAGCTGCGCCCGTGATCCAGCAAATGGCTGGGTCGGATGGCCTGCCTGCTGGTGATTGGCCAATACTGGAAAGTTTAGGGTGAGGGTTCCCTTGGGAGTGGGGCAGGCCCATCTGGCCAATGGGCTCCTCTTGGGCTTGCTCCCAGGGGTACCAAATTGTGGCCTGTCTGGTCTCTCCTCCCTAGCCTTTTTCATCAACAGTGGTACCTTTGGTTACGAACTTAATTCATTTCAGAGGTTTGTTCTTAACCTGAAACCGTTCTTAACCTGAGGTACTGTTGAGACATTGAGTTTGTGCAGTTTTGGAGTAGACAATTAGTGGGTTGACAAGAAGCCAAGTTAAACAGAATACGTGAGAAAGTCTGCTTGGAGACAGGGAAGCCTAGCAACAGGTGGTGATTGGCTAAGTTCTTTCTTATAAGCAGTATGACACAGCAGTTTTGTTGTTGGAGTGTTGAGTTTGGAGTAAGAGTGTGAATCTCGTCTGTGTATATAGTAACTTGTACAAAGCTGTACTCTGCCTTATATAATAAAGCTAACTAAAATCAAGTTACTCATCATCAAGTTTTGTTCCTGTTCATCATCCTGGAATTCACTAATTTGGCAGCTGGTAGCAGGAGTTATGGTTGAGATCCATCAACAGGTACCACTTTAGCTATTGGGGTCTCCTGCTGCCGCCACGCTGCCGGTGTGCGATTTCTGTTCTCATCCTGAGGCAAAGTTCTTAACCCGAGGTACTACTTCCGGGTTAGCGGAGTCTGTAACCCAAAGTGTTTGTAACCCAAGGAGTTTGTAACTCGAGGTACCGCTGTATAACCAATAAAGTTGTGGCTTATTTGAACCCATAAATCTATATGCTGTTGTCTTGTCTGGTTATTTCACTCCCTAGGGAATTGTGTGGTTATGGGGTCTTGGTGCGCAACTGGTATTCAGACACATTTGTGCCACCAGCTGCGGAGGCAGAGCATAGGATCATGGCCAGTAGCCATCGATAGCCCTCTCTTCCACTAACTTATCTAATGCTCTTTTAAAACCATCTAAGTTGGTGACCATTGCTGCCTCCTATGGGAGCAAGTTCCACAGTTATCTATGCACTACATTAAAAAAGTACTTATGTATCCTGAACCACATTGAGACAACATTGAGCTAGATGGACCAACAATCTGACTTGGTATGAATTAGCTTCATATCTTTTAGACTTTGACGTATGAATGTAACTCGGCTGACCCACTTATTTCTACAGCATCTCATGTACACTTCTTTTGTCTGTGCTTTCTTATTATGCACAAATGGTGCAATCCATATGTATGAGCAAGCCTGGCAGAGCTAAAAAATAAAATAAAAAGTCTAATTAAAAAGCTTGCCTTATTTTTATTGATGAAGTGTTCTTCGCATCAGGCATAATAGTCAGATAATGGATCATCACTCAGGATGAGGGATTGATAAATCAGGAGATGGATATATTCACTTGCAGACTAGAGATGATGGTTTGAAACTTATGAAAGAAAAAAGGGGGAAGCATGTAGGAACTACAGATTATAAAGGGGAGTTGGAATAAATATTCCAAGTAAGGCTTCATTTTTATACAAACTAGGATGATTGCATGAAGTAATTCTCATGCACTGAAGAGCATTTAAGTCCTCATTTATTGTGAGTGATATTTAAATAACAGCTAGAGATGTATGACTCCACACATCTTTGAGACATTTTACTAATCTTATTGCAACCACTTTAACTTCCCTCCAAAGTCTTACACATTTTATTTTGTCTAAACAGGATTTTTAAGCATGCCTCAGATTTCACTTTATACAAAAATCAATAGTATATTTGATTAGCACAAACATGAATTTCATGGCTGTTACAACTGCCTGGAATCTTTTATATATACTATTAGTGCACTCATCTTCTTAGTGTGGATCCTTGTGGAATCCAAGGTGCCATCCATGCACAAGAGGGGGGCATGAGCAGGCACCCCAAGCTTTGTAGAAGCACAAAAATAGTAAAAACAACCAACCTAGTGAACCTAAAGTGGACATACACACACCTCACAAAAACCAAACTCAATGAAGACTGAGCTTTAAGATTCCTGCTCCATGATTGCAGTCATGAGATTGTTGTCTATCACATGACGGTGTATGTTTTCATTCCAGTGGGAAGTGATGGAGACAGGATGTTTGTGTTACTGTGTTCCGTGAAGAGGGACTATTGTTCTTTCTCTTTGCTGCCTGATGAGAAAGAGGAAGGAGCTAAGTAAGAGTGCTCCGAGTGTTTTATATGTAAATAAAAGTAGATTAGCCAAATACTGAGCTACTGAGTTATGTTACGTGGACTGCGAAAACTCTGCAGATCCCTAAGTGTGCTGACGTCTCCAAGGCATCAGTCGCTGTGATGTGCAGGCAGAAGAAAGCTTTTGAAGCTCCTGAATGATCGACCAGGAGGTAGAGAACATGCCAGTCGGGCATGTGTCTCTACTAGGGTCCTACTCGAGAGTAGGATGGCTCATTGGGCAAGGGTATGCTGCATGTCTGTTGGAGGAGGAGAACAGAAAACTAGGCAGGAGGTTGATTGAAATGGGAGGACCTGACAATTGCAGTTCTCACAGTTTCTCACTTTCCCAATCTGTGGAAGGAATTAAATGTAGTGCTGTGATGTTTGCTCCATTAGTGCAAGATTGTCAGCTTGTGAGATGGAAAGACCTCCCCTCCCTTCCACAGTTTGCTGTACTGAGCATTCTCACAACTTCCTCCCCCCACTAGAGCTAATTACAAGGAGCACAGTGCAGGGAGGAGAGGGGGAAGTCCCATTACACTTGTGGGAAGTCTTTGCACAGGCTTTCACTAGCAACACAAGTTAGCTGCACTCTCAAATTCAGCTTTCCACATTTCTGCAGCCATTTGTGATTTTTTTTAAAAAAAGCTCCTCGTGAAAATTCTTAAGAATTTTAGTGCAAATTTCCCTCAATGACCACATTTTTACTTGCACTTTTGATTATTTTTTGCAACATTGTATGTTATTCTCAGTAATTTGTTAATTTTTATGCACACTTTGCTGTAAACATGCATTACTTACAAAACTAATTTAAGTGCTGAAGGATAGCTATGATTTGGTTCACATACTGTTTTGGGAAAATGCCAGTATGATAGCTTTGGCTTTACATGTGTATTGAATCAAATTTCTACCCCATCCCTAATCCTGGAAGAGGATACAGCTGGCTGGAACTCTGAAGAGGAGAATTCCACACAGCAACATTTTGTTGTCAGTCCCACTACTTACAATTCTAATTCTCAGACTAGTGCATGATCTTACTTTGAAGTGATTCCACATATAGTTTACACAGCGTATTTGCATAGTTCAACCAAATGGGAACTCTAGAGCTACAAATATTATTTATTTATCTGTCACATTTATACCCCACTTTTCTTCCCGAGGAGCTCAAATTTCCACATATGGTTCTCCCCCTACTCAATTAATCCATACAACAGCCCTGTGGGGCAGGTTAAGCTGAGAGGCAACATCAACCAGTGAGCTTCATGGCTGAGTAGGGACTTAAACCCTGGTTCCCCACATCTCAGTCTGACACTGTAACCACTAAACCACCAGACTTCCTCGAAAGGGTGCTAAAAATTGTAGTTCTGTGAGAGGTAAGCTACAATTCCTTGGCTTGTTGGGGCCAAGTCATGAGCTTTCAATGTGTGGTGTGTATGCAATCTAGAATCTGCATTGGTGTGAAGAAGAAAACTAGGTAGACTTTGCAAACAAAATTGAAATGGCAAAAGTTGAAGGTTGCTCCCCCCCCCCCCGACAAAGATACATAAATGGAGAAATACACACAATTTTCATGAGCTCAAAGCAGAAGGAGCTTTGGAAGAACTTTTGGTAGTTGCAGATAGGACAATCTTTACCAAGTCTAATTTTCAATGCCACCTTTATCCCATATTTTGTGTATTCAGTTCTCCTATTTCCCACCAATGTTTTATGTCTTTCTCCTTCCTCCTTAATTCTAATTTCAGTTACAAACAATGGAAAGGGGAGAAATCAAGAACTCATATTAAGTAACCAGAATATGAAGAAGTTGCAACGAAATCCTATTATTTTTTACTTAGGAGTAAACCCAGTAGAGTTCACTTGCATTGCAGTTTTAGTCTATGTATACTTACTAAATCCTTGCCAATTCTCCTGATTTTTATAGCTTGTTAGAACTGCAAGATTTGAGTGGGTTTCTGGTTTCAGGATTGCACACTTTTACTGCAGAATTTATGTCTCCACCTATATAAAATACTTCTCTTTTTATCTCCTGGAAACTAGTTTCCATTTCTTCCCATGCCCCACAGTTCATCCATACTGAGAGAAAGTAACAACATTCTGTTCAGTCGGAATATATATCAAAATGAGTGAAGTGGAGAACATATTCAAATAATTGAAGAGAGGTATTTGGAAGTGGCCCAGAATGTGCACACCTCACTGCCAATTGTGCAGCACCCCTCTTGAATGAGACTGTGATCTAGGAGCTCATTTGCCAGCCATCATCTCTGCAGAGAACACAGGCCATCTTTGCATAAGAAAGAGACTTCATTACAGCCTGGCAGCATTTAGTTCTCATGGAACAGCAATGGCAGCAGACTGCAACTGGCAAGGGACCTAAGTGACTCAGTCTTAGAAACACATGACAGCCCTTGTCACAGAGAGGAAGGAAACGTCCCTGGTTTTTCAAGACAGAAAAGGAAACTTGGATTTAGCTTCTGTCTGTAACAGGATCTTTTTTTGCTGCTGTCAATGATCTTTGCATTATGAAAGATTCTGACATTCTCCAAATACTGAAATTACACACTGAGCAGTGCCTTCAGGCAGCATGAATCCAAACTCCTCAGTCTCCTCTCAGCCTCTCCTAAAACATCCAGTCAAAGGAAACACACACACACACACACACACACACACACACACACACTATACTTGTCTTCCATTATGGAGTTCTACTGTTATAAGGAGTTTCCCATTCTGACCCTGGACAGATCCAGATCTAGTTAGATTCAGCAAAGTTCTTGCATCATGTGTTTTTGGATGGGCCCTGGTAAAATCAAGTCAGCAGTTGTCATCAGTCAACCTGGCACACGTTGTCCCATAATTCTCCTACTGGCTGTCATGCTACCAGGCCAAGTTTAAGGTCATTGACATCTAATGCTCTGAACTCCTTGGAACCAGGTTACCTCCAGGAACACCTTGGGAGAGCCATTCGTACTACTGCTGTATGCTTGTCATATGTCTACTGAGATGAAGGCCCACTAAGCGTGGCACTGCCTGTTCTTTGGAAGTCACTCCTAATGAACATCAGGCAAACACATAAAATATTGGCATTGAGGCACCATCTTCCTCTGTCCTCTGTTCACCCAAGCTTTCACTGATTAGTGATCCAGCTAAGTTGATATATTAAGCTCATTTAATGATTTGTGATGCATTTTGCTCTTCTTTTATGAATGCAGTTTTATCTTTTATTTTATGCTGTTGATCACTATGACTTTTTCTTAATGTTAGTGGTATAGGGGTTTTTTGTTTTGTTTTTTAAAAATATAAAGTTTGGGCCTCTCAGTCCTATTATTCTGCTAAAGTTGCAACTGCATCAGTGTTTGGTGAATTAAAACTCTGTGCCTGTAACCTTGGGCAGAACTAGATAGCATTCCTTCTGACTTCAGCAATTCTTTGAATTATGACCAGCAGTCCTGTGTGGCAGCTTCTGTGGGTCTGGACAGGAAGCACCAGAGGCAGAATACCAGGAAGGCAGATTGGTGCCATCATCAGGACAAGATCACATGTTCTCCCTTTGCACAGTGCTGAAGCAGGCCCTAACTGCCTTTGGTTGGCACCCTATAGGTAAAGGGTAAAGGGACCCCTGACCATTAGGTCCAGTCGTGACCGACTCTGGGGTTGCAGCGCTCATCTCGCTTTATTGGCCGAGGGAGCCGGCATACAGCTTCCAGGTCATGTGGCCAGCATGACTAAGCCGCTTCTGGCGAACCAGAGCAGCGCACAGAAATACCGTTTACCTTCCCGTCGCAGTGGTACCTATTTATCTACTTGCACTTGTGCTTTCAAACTGCTAGGTTGGCAGGAGCAGGGACCGAGCAATGTGAGCTCACTCCGTCGCGGGGATTCGAACCGCCGACCTTCTGATTGTCAAGTCCTAGGCTCTGTGGTTTAACCCACAGCGCCACCCGCGTCCCTGGCACCCTATTGCTTCAGACTATTAGCTCTAACTCATACCACTTCTGCACAACCTGTACAACTTGATGCTTATCTGTTGTACTAGAAAATAGCAGAATCAGAGAAGTAATGTTTGCATATACGAGTAGGGGAAAGAGAGAGAAGCCCTGCTTGGTTTTAGGAAAAAATTGGTATGCCCAAGGATCAAATATTGTCCAGATTAAGCCATTTTTTGAGACTGGAATGCTTACGCCAGATGCCATTAGCAAGCTGTCAGTGCTACATTAGTCCCTTTATTTAATTGTACAGAGCCAGCTCTGATACTAGGGGAGCTAGGGAAGAATCCAGCCAACAAAGTGAAGAAAACAAAAACAAGCCAATGGATGAATTCTCTCTGCTTAGCATGTCATTTGAGGTGTCAAGCTGGAAGTCACATCTAAACATGGTTAGATGTGAAAAAAGGTGGGATAAATAGGATGTGTGAGTGCCAAGTGCACCCTGTTTAAGGCAAGAGCCATAGCCTAGCAGGACAACACACATTATGCAAGCAAAAGAATTGACCAAGCCTTGATCTGTGGCATCTCTAGGGTGAGAGGGGAAAAACTTAGGTATGAAAGCCTGGAGAGCTCATGGTTTGAACTGGTATGAGGCAACTTCCAATGTTTATGTTCATATGGCAATGTCTAAATGAAACCTTACACATACCTTCCACCAGAAAAAGGACCATCTGTCCTCAGGTTGGGATTAAAATAGCTAATGGTCAGTGCTTGTGTACTCAGACACCGCAGCTAGGTTTAATATAAGGACTATAAGTATAACCTTCTCAACCAAAACATGTCTTGCTTCCATGATCACTCTATTAGTCCTGACCACTCTATTATTCCTGCGTTTCCCCACAGACCATGCTGTAATGACATTTTCTTCCATTCATATATCTAATCATTAGACGGACTGAAATCCAAGGAGGCAACTGTCTGGCTGGGTATCAATCTTTCATCCTTTCCTTGCTAAATCTATTTTTTGCACACTGTAAATCTGCAACCCTCAACTCTAAAGCAAGCATTGGAAATCATGATAAAGACATAAAATGGCATAAGTATTCCATAGACATGTCCATGCGTTATGAGGAGTAATTTTAAAACATCAATAAAGTTTGAACCGCATGCTGAATTTTCAAATTCATCATGGTCAGATGAGCTCCGCTTTCATCTTTCTCTGCTTCTTCACTCAATCCTTCAAATTGTGACTGCAGACGATTAAAAATAGAAGAGGCACACACTGAGTGGTGCTTCCTATTTCATATATATATATATATATATATATATATATATATATATATATATATATATATATATGGAAAGGAATCTTTTCAAACCAAGTAACATGCAGAAAAGGCACACTAAAAAGCAATTATAATTCGGATGGAGCTTGACTGCTTTCCATAGGGCTGAGAGAGGCTGTTGAATTTGCAGACTGAGTGCGGATTAGCAGAGATGAAGGCAGTAGTAAGTGCCCATGTACCATTGCATTTAAAATGTAATGTCATTTCATGGGATGATAAGTAATCATTTCATGTCTCAGTAACCTCAAACAAAAAATTGCACTTCTTAAGGGAAAAATCCATTTTCCCCTCTGAAAAAAAGGAGGCTGTAGTATGCAAGTGAATACTTTAGATAAGGAGACAGGCTGGAAGTTAAGGTTTCCATTGTTAAGCAAGGGTAACATTGCTTTGATGTTGGATGGGCACACACACACACACTGCTTTTTTCTGGGGGGATGCAGGGGGACGCATACCCTTAAACATTTTGTGAATCTTTGTACTTTTGCCCATTTACTATATTTATTTTTCCCAATTTGAACTATAAAATGGTGATTTTCTTGAGTCAAAATGAGAGTACCCCTTAACATTTTTAAATAAAAAAGCACTGTGTGTGTGTGTGTGTGTGTGTGTGTGTGTGTGTGTGAATATTGCCTGGAGGTTGCTTCCCCGGGGCAGTGCTCTTTTTATCTGTCATGGGGTCACTTTTTAGAAGCTGCTGTGGAAGTCTGTTATTATAGCAGACTAATTTGTGTTGGCTTGGTGTGATCTTGCCTATTGACACATCTCCCTTTAGATTACATTTTAAACACTTGCAAATATATTCCTTTAGGATTGCCAGTGCTTGTCAACAATGTAATGACAGCAAGCTCCTAACAGTATTGATTACTTTAACACAGAATCCAATGACCTGTAACAGCACCCAATAGGGCTTTGGATCTTGTCACGGAAGCACAAGATTTCAATTGCAGTGGAGCTCTTGTTCTCCTCTGTAGGTGATAAGGAGAAAGACATGTGGTATTATTCTTAGCTTCTAGGCTTTGCAGCTAGGGCATGTAACTGACACAACCTGGAGGGTTGTGAGGCTGTGGGATGTGAATACTTCCTACAAGAGCTGTACTGAAATCTGCCTTTCAATTTCCCATTTGTGAAAGACCCTTTTATTTTTCCTTCTAGTTGAGGGTTACCTAGTCATTGTGAGGTGGTTGAAGATGGTGTGCTTGCCTTTTCTTTCTATTTAACATTCATATCCCCCACTGTACAGCCTCTCTGCTGCTTCTCTGGGGAGAGCATTCCACAAGAGGGGAGCCATAGCAAAATTGTCACTCTCTGGATATCTCATGGAGGAGGGACACAAAGGAGGGCCTTAGATGACTAATGCAAGGTCTGGATTGGTTCATATGGATAGAGGAGGTCTCTAAGACCTGAGCCATTTAAGGCTTTATAGGTCAAAACCAGCACTTTGACTTTGGCATGGAAACTAAATGGCAGCCAGTGTAGTCAGGCCACATTTGGTATAACATGCTCAAACCATCTTGCTCTTGTGAGCAACATGGCTGCTGAATTCTGATCAGCTGAAGTTTCCAAACCATCTTCCAAGGCAACATAGAATATTTTGCAGTAATCCATCCTAGAGCTTGCTAGAGCATAGACAACAGAAGTTAGGCTATCCCTGTCTAGAAAGGAGCACAGCTGGGCCACCAGCCAAAGCTGATGGAAGGCACTCTGGGCCACTGAGGCCACCTGAGGCCCAAACCACACCAAAGAACCCAGAAGGACCCCCAAGCCTGCTCCTTCAGAGGGTGTGTAATGTAACCCCATCAAGAGCAGGCCATCTCCCATCCATCCAGTCTAGAGAACCACCCACTAACAGTGCCTCAGCCTTATCTGGATTAAGCTTCAGTTTGTTGGCTCTTGTTCAGCCCATCACTGAGGCAAGACAACAGTCTGCCACACCTGCAGATATAAAGAAATAAAGCTGTGTGTCATCAGCATTATTGCTGACAACATACTCAAAAACTCCTGATGACTTAGCTGTAGTATCTTTTTCAAAAGATACACACTTTATGCATGTTATTTGATTGGCTAGAGAACTGTACCATACATGTCATAGGAGAGATTATGTACTTACTCTTAACTTGCTGATCACAGCCTGATCAACCTTATGACAAAATACCCCCCCCACACACACACACAATGTTAGGTTGTTCAACAGCAAGTGCTAAGCAAATACTGTGAAGAACATGTGCAAACAATTGTTCACAGCAACCTCTGGGCTTTCCTCATCCATATTCATACTGTTCATACTACAGGAAGCAGGAAAATTGACCCCAAAGCAGGCGATAAGTAAAAAAGTGATTGGCAGTAAGTACAATCTCTTTATGCTAGGGCAAAGTAAATTGAGATAACACATTAGACAGTCTGCAAACCACAAACCACTTATTTTATTCTGGGTTCAATTTCACTGAAATGCCATTTGCAATTTCATAGCCGTGTTCTAGAGAAACCCTGAAGCAAGGGAATTCTCATTAATCTATAATTATTGGAAATATATTGGTCATCTGAATGTCTGGCATGTCTGTAGACAGGCACACGATGAATCATCACAGTTCATTGACTTTTATTATCTCTTACATTTCCTCCAAATTGAACAAGAACCTGGAATATGTTAGTGGTCTTTTATGTGGAGACTATCACTAAAGCTATGTTTTCAGGACATATTCTTGGAATGGTTTTTTCCTGTCACAAGGTAGTACACTCACTGCAGGTTCATATAACTGAATAAAACACCTGAGATGCTTTGCTTGACATCAAATTCCACCTAAAATTTGGATTTGGGACAAGATAGGCACCCTGTTCCTAATTGGGAAATTCCATACGTAAGGCAGGCACTTGGGGACACTATTCCATCCATCATACTTTGTCATCCTCTATGAGTTGAATGGCAATTGTCTGAAGCAGGAAGCATCCTATACGCTTGCAGGTTCCTTGCATGATATATGGTATATCAGTGTACATAAGATGATGCAGGCTCCTTGCTTCAGATAGGACCTATCTGCACTATACATTTAAAACTGCATAATACCACATCATACAACTGTCATTGCTTCCCCTAAAGGATCCTGGGAGCTGTAGTTTGCAAAGGGCACAGAGAGTTATTAGGGCACCCCAATTCCCCTCACAAAGCTACATTTCCCAGAAATCCCAGGGAAGAGGGATTGACTTTTGAACCACTTTGGGAACTTTGGAGTGTTTGCGTACGTGCACACACACAAACATGCAAGAAAATCATAATCACCATCTTTCAGTGTTATAGAAAATGGTATTTGTTCAGTATAATGTGGGAGCTGATGTCATTTCCAACCACAGGAGCTAAATTTAGAATAACTTGGGGACTAATTTGATTAATTTATTTTGAGAGATGACAAACCGACAGCTTAGCCTTCCTTCCTAATTGCTTGTCAACATATTGTATAGACAGATTTCTCCCCCTCCCTCCACAGTGAGTTACTAAATCAAATGTCACATACATAATTATAATGCTATATATTTATCAGTGCATATTAAGTTAAAATAACAAAGAACAGAATTCAATGTTAGCATCTACTCAACATGGGAGGCATATAATTTTGTTTAATCTCAACCCCCTTTGAACTTGTTTTCTCGTCTTCCCCAAGGTTTATCCATTAGCCCGTGTCCCATTTTAAAACATGACCCCATACAGGACTCCTTTCCTCAGTTAAACAATTAACAAAGCCTGGTGTGAGTCATTAATCTTTTGGTTCATGCACTCCCAAATCTCTGGAGATGCACCTAGAGCTGGTATTTATTTTGAGCTCTTTGAAATGTGAATCATTCCTGCAAACTCCTGAAGCCTTGAGACTCAAAATCTAATTACCTGCAAATGTTTGCACGAATAAGTATACTATTCAAACATATTCCCTGGCTTGGCAAAGCCTTTTAAAGATCAAAGAGCCCACACTTGCCTTGAGGCTTGTCACAGAAAATGCATATTAACTTTTAATAGAGTCACATGGTTGAAAGCCATGCACAACATTCTGAAGGATAAAGTGACACCCCTTTATGGTGAAGAGAGTCGCTATCTGTGATGGCCCTGTTGATCAAAGGAACCTAGAAAAGGTTCTAATGAGATCCATTGCCAGAACTCTGTGGTGTTTGGCAAACAGGAAAAAGAAAACTAACATCTGCCTGGGGTAGCATGCTACAGATCTCCCAGCCTCCTGTCCAGCCAAGGAGAACAGTCCCTCATGTAAGCTAAAAGTAACTTTCTTCTTCTTCTGTGCAATGTACATTGCATATGGAGAGATTGATGAATAACTGTTGGTTGGGACATATGGGTCAGCCACTGGTGTGCCTAGACAGATCACTCCACAATGGAACAACTAAAAAGGAAACCATGTGCGCTTGGAGAAAACTGACCACCTGAACCCATTCCATTCTGGGTTCAGAGGTGGTTTGGGCAGTGAATTGCTCTTGGCTGCTGTGATGGATGGCCTTCATCAAGAGAAGGCCATAGGAGTATGGCCTATTAATACTCCATACTTCCCATGCCTTCAACCATGATATCTGGCTATAGGTTGAGAGTGGAAGGCACTGTGTTATGCTGGGTTCACTCTTACCTCATGGACTGTTTTCAGAAATTAACACTGGGGGTCTACACCTCAGCCCCAGAGTATTTATGTTGTAAGGTGATTCAAAGGTACCTCTTGTCCTGATGCTATTGAACATCTATATGAAGCCACTGGAAGTAGTCATTAAGCAATTTAAAGTGAGGTGTGCCAATGACACCCAACTCTATATTCTCTGTGGAGAACATGGACTAGTGCTTGGACATGGTGGTGGACTGGACAAGGGCCAATAAGCTGAGACTTAATCCTAACAAGTTGGGAACCCTGTGAGCAGGAGGTTAGCTATTCCAAAAAAGACACACTCCCTCTGAAAGACCAGGTGCATAATCTAGGAGTGCTCCTGGATCCATTATTGTCACTGAGGGCACAGGTGGCCCCCATGTTTAGGAGTGTGTTGATTAGCTTTGGCCGGTTCACCAGCTGTGACTGTTCTTGTGCAGTGATAGCTTGGCTACAGTAACCCATGCACCGATAATCTCAAAATTGGATCACAAGTAATATAATCTATGTGAGGCTGCCCTTGAACATTGTCCCAAAGCTGCAGCTGGTGCAAGATATGATGGGAAGCTCCCTGCATGGCACAGTCTACTGGAAACACGACATTTATGCTGAAAGCATTGCACTGTTGCCAATTTGCTTTTGAGGAAATTCAAGGTGTTTATGTACTATAGGAGCCAGATACTTGAAGGTGCATCTCTCTTATATAGAGGATACCTTCTGGTCCTATGATTCTGTGAGCTTCCTCTGGAATGTCAAATGGGGGCTGAAATGACAATGTAGAGCTGTTTTCCCCAAGCTTGAGCCCATAGGTGCTTTTGGATAACATCCCTCATCTTGCCCAGCCAGCATGTTCAATGGGAATGGGAATTGTGGTCCAGCCACATCTAGGGACACAAGGCTGAGAATCACTTCAAAAACAGAAATCAAAACAAAAACAACCCAATAACCCACCCACTCCCGCAATGTTTAAAATGGCTGATGGACATCCAATGCTCTAAGGCCTGGTTAAAGAGGCCTGCTTAAAGAGGAACATTTTTGCCTGGCACCTCACGGTGTATAATGAATGCACCAGGAGAGCGTTCCACAAGGGGGGGCAATAGTAGAAAAGGCCTGTTCTTGTGTTGCCACCCTCCAGGCCTCTAGTGGAAGAGGCATATGAAGAAGGGCCTCAGAAGATGATCTCAGGGTCCAGGTAGGTCAATATGGAAAGAAGCCGTCCTTGAGTTATTGCAGTCCTGAGCCGTTTAAGGTTAGATCAATATAAGTTCTTGCTTGGAGCTATTAGAATTCATTCCTTTTTTTAAAAAAAGTATGCATTTTTCAAGGAAAAAGCTTCAAAATCTTAAATCTGGGGGAATCTTGCTGATTCAGGAGTTAGACTGCATGACTCATGAGTTCCCTGCCAACTCCATCATTCAAAGTGTTTGCCAGCAGTGCTACTTGACTTGTTCTTGCTATTTATACCACAAAGCCCCGCCTCCAATCACATAGTGGTGCTGGTGGGTAAGTCTTTTGGGAACATTCGAAGCTACTTTATGCCTGATCAGATGATTGGCCCATCTACCCTTACTGGCTGTCAATGGTGGAGGAACAGGAGGGTGGAGGGAGCAGACCGCCCCCGTCACCACTATTCCAGTAGGGTGCCATCGTGCCCCGTCCCTGGACACAGACCATGCACCTCCCTGTGCCCCGGGTGCCAGGACCCCGAGGGGGTGCCAGCCATGCCCCCGCCTGCTTTCTACCCCCAGTAGTGGAGAATGCAGCTTCGCCACTGCTGGCTGTGGACCTCCAGGATTTCAGACAAGCATTTCTCCCAGCACCGCCACGATGCCATGGATTGAAACAGAGACCTTCTGCATGCAATGCAGATGCTTCACCACAGACCTAGGGCCATTTCCCCTTTTGCAATACAAGCCATCGAAAAGGCATCAGCAGTGGAAAGGATTTAGAGGCTAGAAGGAGCAAACAAGGTGTTAAACCTGGAAAAAACTGGAACAGCTGCCTCGTGCAACCTGTAAAGGGACTTGGGGTTCATCAGTTCTGCATTTGAATGAGGCAGTATCCGCTACTTCCAGACTCCGGCTTAGGTATATTAGCATGAGGCTCAGGTTGATGAGGTCATTTACTGCCTAAGGCTCTCAACAATAATAAAGCCAGTTCCCAACTGTTCCCGCTGTTTGTCTTGCTTTCAGTGACTTGATTAAGTGTGTTCAGGGTCCAAACTCAGCAAGCCTCCTCCCTCTGCTGAGGGAGAAAGCATTTCATTTTTCAACCATCTGCTAAAGACTCTGCAACTCTGAAAATCTGGAAGGCCTGGCAGAGATTAAATATTGAAAGTGTACTTTAAAAAAACCCTGCAGCAACAGATTGGAGAAGGGATAAATAAATGGTTAGAACTGCATGGGCAAAATGGTGTTTTACTGCAAGTGCCCATCTAGCCCAGTCTTGTCTTCTGTGACTGACAGTAACCCTCCAGGGTCTGAGTCTCTCCCCAGATTTTTTTAACCAGAGATGTCAGGGATTGAAATTGGGGGGGGGGGGTTGTGTGCAAATCATTTTCTCTGCCACTCAACTTTGCTCCCTTCCAGATCAGATGCAGCAGTGTCATGCCGCAAGATCCTGAGATGAAGCAAGTGTAAAATTGGTGTGTGCGCACAGGGGGAGGTTGTCAGTCCTCTACTATAAACCTCAGAAAAAGTAATGTTTTGTAAAATCTTGGTTCATTTGTTCCATTGGTATTGTCTCTCCCATTGCCAATGACCCTACCTTGCCATCATTACTAGTACCAAAAGTATTAATAGTTAAGGCTGAAGGATTAATTCAATTTAACTTTGCATTTAATGGGGAAACTGCCTAATTAAAACTTTCCAAAATAATATGTGAGCTGAAATGGACCCTTCATTTGAAATGTGCATTTCTATGAATTGTGCAAAGTAGCTCTCCAGCCCATCGTCTCCCAAGCCACCCTTGCTCCCACCATGCGATGGCATCAAGTCTATTTCAGTCCCAATCCAGTTCTAGGCTGGCTCAGCTATATATCTGCCTCTCCACCCTTATCCCACGGCTACCATGTGCCACAATTCTGAGAAATGTGATGGTTTTCCTGCTCCTCCTCTTGATAGTTAGGGGAACAGGGAGTTAGAGTTATTTTCTATGGCTACTAGTCTATGGGACATGTTACTGCAGCAAAATAAATGAGCATGAATGGATTTTTTGAGGATTTGGGTGCAATGAATCTTCCAGCATCAATGTAGCTACAAATAGCAGATGAGGTGGCAGCCTAATCGCACTCTCAGCTGCACCCCTTCAGACTGCATAGGACAGAGGTGCCACAAAATTGAGTGCTTCTCCACAAACAGGAAAAAAAAATGCCTTGCCTTGGCCTCCATGCTCTGGCTGTTGCTAGGTTAAGTTATTAATCTCAAATAAGTGTTGCTTCTTTGTTGCATAGGCCAAAGGGTTACAGTTTCAGGAGTTGCAGCAAGATTCTGGAGAAGGAAGCACTGTGAACAATGAACTTTTTAGCTACAACTGATGTGTTGAACTTTCCAGGAGGCCATATAGGACAGAATAGTGAAGACGGAAAAAGAACTAGTGTTATGGTACTAGTTCCACGTGCATGTTCTATCAACTGACGGATGCTTTGACATATTTCCTTGCCCCTAAAAGTTCACTTCTTCAACAAACAAACAAACAAATCCAGGGTTTAGAAGACGTTCCCTATCCCATTGCTGTTGTTGTTTAGTCCTTTAGTCATGTCCGACTCTTCGTGACCCCATGGACCAGAGCATGCCAGGCACTCCTGTCTTCCACTGCCTCCCGCAGTTTGGTCAAGCTCATGCTGGTAGCTTTGAGAACATTGTCCAACCATCTTGTCCTCTGTCATCCCATTCTCCTTGTGCCCTCCATCTTTCCCAACATCAGGGTCTTTTCCAGGGAGTCTTCTCTTCTCATGAGGTGGCCAAAGTATTGGAATCTCAGCTTCAGGATCTGTCCTTCCAGTGAGCACTCAGGGCTGATTTCCTTAAGAATGGATAGGTTTGATCTTCTTGCAGTCCATGGGACTCTCAAGAGTCTCCTCCAGCACCATAATTCAAAAGCATCAATTCTTCGGCGATCAGCCTTCTTTATGGTCCAGGCAGCGCAATGCCATACCTTTGTATTCAGGAGGTGTTCATCTAGTTTCTGCAGTCTAACTCATCAGAGATCTTTGAGGAATAATTCCTCCTAAGCACAGAAAGAGTCTACAACCCACCCTTACTTGGAAATAAGTGCCACTGAATTCATTTTAGCCTGCTTCCAAGTTACTGAACACAGGCTGAAAATGACCTTCAGGTGCCTCCCCACTGTATGGTCCTGTAACATTGAAAAAGAGAACGTTAACAGAGGCACAAAAGACGTTCAGTACTTTCATCCACAAGAGCTTTGCTATGCATATGCTATTGTCCCTCTTTTCTGTATTGCTGTAATCCAAGTATTATTGTAGTTTCTGCACATTTGCAGGATCAGCACTGACAATATCCATCTCCCCAAGGGCTATTCTGGGGAGAGGGGCGGGAATGGTCCTTGGTGAGCAATCTTTGCATGGGAAGCTGAACAAAGGTGTTATTAAAAGATATTACCCAGCTCCGGGAGAGCTTAGCTATGCAAATGAAGTGCTGTCCTAAAAAAGACAATGACAAGAAGAGGCGCCTTTCCTGAGGGATCCAGCATTTAGATCTTTTGCAGAAAAAGGAAGCACTAATGGGTATGAATAAATTTTATTTCTCAGATGTAATCTGCATTCTCACAACCTTAACCCAGATCCTGGCTTTTAAAGGAGATGTATCTATTTCTTTGAAACATTTTTGCTTCCCCCAACAAAAAGGGCTCCCAGAGTGCCTTACATAAGATCAGAAGCAAACAGGACAGTGCCTGCCCACAGATTTACAATCTAAGGCTGTGTGCACCTGTGTATACCTTTAAAATACATTCACACTTTCTATAAAGCAAGCGTAAGATTCTTTTTTTAAAAAAATGGTGAAAGATGCATTCATTCAGGAGCAATCAGGAGGAGGTTCCATACGGATCACTGCAGGGGTAGAGTTGTAATAGGTGGGGTCAGAACCCTTGAAAGGCAATATCCCCTTCCCACTCTTCCTCCTCTTATGTCTTTCAGTGTCTCTCCCGCCTTTGGGTAGTCATACCTGCATTAAAATCTCAAGTGTGAAAAGCACTGAGCATCCTTCCTTATCCTGTGTACGCTCTGTGTATATTTTGTCAACCACATAAGCTGAGCCTCTTTCCATAGTCAAAAGTTCCTCAGAGAATTGAACAACAAAAACCAACAGGGCTTCCATGCTGAAACACAACACTGCAAGAGGCTCCTCAGGGAAGGAAGAGAGTGGTCTGCTCCTCTTCCTTGCTCACCTTCTGTTCTGGGAAGGAAGAGGCTTCTATTCTTCCCCCATTCTGCATAGAACTGCAGTGGATTGGAGATTTGCAGCTCACGAGGTGGGCAGTTGAGGAGCTGGGGGGAAAGCTAAGCAGGAGACACCATGGGCTGGATGGGAATTATTATGGTCCAGACCTGGTCCAGTGGTTGGTGGTTCACCACCCCTGCTATAAAAAGGAACAATGTTTTTCTAAAGTCCTGATATTTTCAGCATTTTCCCTGACAGGAAGAGAAAGATCTATGCAAAATCGTTCTAAATATTATGAAGCATCTCTGACTTGTATATGAAATTGCTAACACAAATCACTTGCTTATATGAAAAGCGTAGTGTGAGAGAAGAGTGCTCATGGATGAGTAGGAAGGTTGGAAAGAAGGAATTTCCACATCCACAGAGTATCCCACATATGGTAGCTTCTGTGTACTATCCTCATAAGAACAGTTTGGGCTCAAGGAACCCAAATAGGCACCTCCTACCATACGTCCTTCCATTTGCCTTAACATCATGTACTTTCACTTTATGCCCCCACTATTAAAATCTTGGTGACCGAGCAGTAAATTATATAGGCTTTACTGGTGGTTACTGAGCTTTCTTCCAAGGTATATACTTCAAGCCCCTCATCTTTCTTCACAAAAGCATGTGTTGGATGTGAGGAAGATTATGAATGATCAACCGGTGGCCAAGATTTTAGTGTTTGCATTTTGGCTATTTAAATGTTTGCCTTATTGTCCTTTTGTTTTGGGGAGTCCTTGATTTATTCTATGTGCGCTTTTGATGTTGCAATGCAGTAAAAGTATGTTCAGTATATGAATGACTGCATTTGACATTTTATCTAGGCTTATCTGGGGATTTAAAACTGAGATGCTTTGAAGGTCTAGCAGTGCATGCACTTTAAAATAAATAAGGAAACAGACAATGCGCACGAGGTATCGTTCACACAAACCAGAGTTCATGCATAACATATAGATCAGCTCCACTTCACTTCTCTCATGCAGTTGTGTCAGGAAAGAAGTTGACAACCCTAACAGAAATGAATCAACTGGCCTTCACCCTGTCAGCAAACAAAAAGCAAGCTTTCTGCAGAAAGCCATCATCTGGGCATACACAGTGACAAGCAACAAATAAGCTTTATTTTATTTACCAGCTGTGTGCAGATCATTCTAGTTCCCCCAGTCCCCCCAACTGAAATTCACCTTGATTATTTACAAAACAATGAAGGAAATGCGTAATAGAAGTTATGTTCTACTTCTCTAAAGAAGATGTGGGCAAGATGTAAAAAAAGGAACAATTGCATTCCGACGCTTCAAGCACTATCGGCACTTGAGGAAACTGGAGATTGGAAAAATGATTATAATAATACTTAATGGTGAAAAGGCACCTGAAAAGTCAAACTGGGATAACAAAAGCAGAACTAAACACAAGCAGCTTTACTCTTGCCTAATAAGGGGTTTGCACAGAGGAGGAACTAAAGAAGGCTGTGCCACTTCCAAAGGATTGTAAACAATAGATGTGCTTCCTTCCAAACAGTTCTATGTAGGCATTGTAAAAGAGGATAAAAGATACACCACAGAGAAAGTTACAGCCTGAATGAAGGTAGATTCTGTTGCCACTGTTGTCCAACATTTGTGTTTTTCTTTCCAATTTTATTTAGCCAGTCAATAGTCTGATTATAAGCAACAGGGTGAAATATTTCCTCAGTAGCTGGTTTTCACACTGTTATTTGGGGATAAGGAGAGCTGCTGAAGGGAAGAGAAATTAAATTTCATTAAAGTACATTTACTTACCTGATACAGAAGAATTGCCTCCACATGGAAGCTTTCTGCTGATTTATTTTTCTCTCTCATTCTACTTTTAATAGAATACAGGACAAGGCAGCAGTGTCCACGCCAGTGTGGTATCTCACCCACACCAGTGAAAACTGAATTGAACCCACCTATTTAGTTCATACCCTTCCCCTTCTCCATGCTTTCCATGCTCTGCCTGTTACACTTTACTCAGCATACACACAGGGTGTGACATTTGTCATTTTCCAGCTCCAGGAAGTGTTTGAGGTACACTTGCTCATGAACTTGTTGCACAACATTCTTGTGCACCTCAAGGATCGCCTCTCTCCATATGAACTGACCTGGGCCCTGCAATCATCACCTGAGGCCCTCCTTCACGTGCCTCCTCCATAAGAGGTCCAGAGGGTGGGTGGCAACACAAAAACAAGCCTTTTCTGCAGTGGTTCCCTACTTCTGGAATGCTCTTCCCAGGGAGGCTCGCATATAAGCTAAGCAAAAACATTCAGCTTCTCCCAGGCCTTTGTTGAATTAACCAATCTTTGGCCTTCTAAACTCCAGATGCTCCAGAAGAAGGTGGCTCTTGAAAATGTAGCATGCAAGGGAGAAGTTGTCACCTACCAGATGAACCATAAACCCCAGATTCCCAGCTTTCTTTTTTCTTTTTAAGTAAGTTTCCAGCATTTATAGAGCCTGAAATATGAGACAAAATGTATAAGCACCATTCTTCTCGTCTTGTATGTTAAACTAGCCTGCTTCCCACTTGCTTCCCAGTGTTTTACGTTGCCCCTTCGCATGGAATATATATCCCTGCAGAAATCCATGGGGTGTGTGGCTTCCCTGAGAAAATGGAATCCCAATGGGCAGAGCAAAACAAGTATTTGTATTGAAATATGCACTATGTACTTGCAGAAAGGTGTTTAGTGATGCTAACTGAAAGTGTGCTGAATATATGCTGAATATATACATACTTATTTTTTTCCTGAAGACAAATGACTGCTTGGACTCAGCTTGACCTGTATTTGTCTTTCACTATTCATCTCTGTGTGATACAGTCATGGTTCTGTATCCCATTTGTCAAACAATGGATGCTATTTTAGGTCCACATGACGCAAACTGCTGTTTGAACAGCAATAGGTAAAGCCATTCCAAAGGAATTTTCACTACTTTGCAGGGTATCTTATACCCACAACATTTGTTTTTTGTTGTTGGACAATCTGTCCATACAGAATGAGAACTGAAATCCATTTAGCTACCAGCTGTTTCCCTTTCCCTCAACAGACCACCCAGTGCTTTAAACTGGCAACGCTTGGAAATTAAATATGAAAAATAAATCTTCATCATCACCTGCCAACACCATCGCCAACATCCAACATCATAGAAAATTAGCATCCTTATTACATTCTTATTACATCCTTATTCTTATTCTATTAGTTAAAACTATTTCAATCCTGCCTTTCATGTAAACATCACAAGGCAGTTTACAATAAGCAAAAAAGAAAAAAGAAAATGAAAACCCACCCATGGAATTTACTTTAACCCACAGAATAAATAACTCTGAGCCAACTCTGAGCCAAACCCAAGGTAGTAAGTCATTATGGTTGACTAGTACCAATGTCCAGTTAAGATCTGCAAGAATAAAACAAGTTTTAGCAAATGATGGAATGCCACCAGTGTTGCCACCTGTCTTAATTCAGAGGGGATCTTTTTATGCAACATCTTGAACACAAGACACACAGCAAAACATTGTTCCTGAAGTGCAGTCAGTCACAGAGTTGGTGAAAGCATGCTACAGAGAGGTAGTCCTATGTACTCTGCTTCAGAGAATACATGGCCAAGAAGCTTCATATGTTTTCATAATACAGAATCTAGACACATTGAAGAAGTGTTTTGGTTTAAAGCGTTGTAAATTTAAACAGGGAAAACAGGTAGAGAAAAATGGGGCTCTGCAGTGCCATCTGGTGGCACAATGTTATATCACACAAACAATGCATATACCGTATTTTTCGCTCTATAGGACGCACCTGACCATAGGACGCACCTTGTTTTAGAGGGGGAGAACAAGGGGGGAAATTCTCCCCCTCTCTGCTTAGCACCCCTTCAGCGAAGCAGCAGGAGAAACGGAGCCCCTTCCATTTCTCCTCCCGTTCACTGAAGGGGCGCTGCACAGCTCTCCCTCTCTGCTGAAGCCAGGAGAGTCTTGCTCTCCCGGCTTCAGCAAAAGGAACCCGAAGCCTTTGGAGCACAGCACGAGTTCCCGGTGCACTCCAAAGGCTTCAGGCGGCTATCCTTGAAGCCTGGAGAGTGAGAGGGGTAGGTGCGCACCGACCCCTCTCGCTCTCCAGGCTCCAGCGAAAGCAACGCGTAGCCTCCGGAGTGTGGAGGGAGCGCTCCCTCTGTGCTTCGGAGGCTTCGCGTTGCTGTCGCTGAAGCCAAGGAGCCTGCATTTGCTCCATAGGACGCACACACATTTCCCCTTAATTTTTGGAGGGGAAAAAGTGCGTCCTATAGAGCGAAAAATACAGTATATTGCTTTTTCTTTACCAGTCTAGCTTAGTCCTGGGTCACAGGGTGGAAACTCCCAAGTGTTCTCTTTCACACTTCATTCCTAGTTATTTCATCCAGGGATGAACAACACACCGTTAATGTTCTTCTGAACCCAGGCTTGGCCATTGTAAATTCTCTATCTTGACTCTTAGAACAAAGTCTATACTGTAATATTCTCAGCTTCCTTTGAAATTCCTTACAATATGTTCTGCTGCAGCAAATATTCACATGCTTTGTTCATCTTCAGAGAAACCAAATGTGTGAAAACATCTGGGAACTGCTGCAAGATTCACCCATCATCACTATTATCACCCAAGATGGGAAAGCACATCTCAAAGGATATTTTTTTAATCACAGTGCAATCCTATGCAAATCTTGTCAGAAATAAGTAAGTTTAGTAGAGCTTACTTCCATGTTACTGTGCATAGGCTACAGCTTTAGACTTTTTCATGAGACAGATGCAATGGAATTCAATAGCTACAACTACAAGAGCATCCAGCAGTCTTGTATTTGCCCTCCCAACCGTCCTCACTTACCCAATCCATAAAATGTGTGCAAAATGTATTGTGATAAGGCATCATAAGAGAAAATGCGGTGTGTTCCTCAGTCTTAGAGCTAGAGTAGGTTCCAGAATAAAAACAAAGAACTGAAAGTAGTGAAGGCACAGCATTCTAAAACCAGTGTGTGTGTGTGTGTGTGTGTGTGTGTGTGTCAGCCTAATGAATCTTTTGACAGAATTAATGGCTGTAATGCTCAGAGTTTTTTCCTGCCTGTTCTTCTGTCTCTAGAGACTTGCATAGTTCCGATATAAATTTACATACTAGGATCTCATCCAAATCAAACCAGATGCTCTTGGATCTAACTCAGCAGGGTCTTAAAAATTGTCTGGATCTCTACGTTCCTTGTGTGGAGATGAAAGTTTAATTTAGCTATGATTGCATACTAGTTTCCATGTGACTTTGGTGCAAGATGTTTTATGGGAAGAATCGCAGTCCAGTGGGGAAGCTGATATATTTGTCCAAGGAAGTCGTGACACCTGCTTCATGAAATGCATACTTCACTCATCAACACTATCTTGCTGATCAACTCTTACAGGCATACTTGTGAACATCAGGCACTATTTGATGTATCTGGGGGCTCCCACCATTATTTATATATAACATAGGAACAGGCTGCTCTTTGGGCTGATGTTTGCAGCATATGCAATACATTTCAGACAACTTCAAAAGACACCATCACTTTCACACTTTCACACATGACTTAAATCAGGCCCTGTGCAAGGCATGTGTTCTGCATTTAGGTAAGGATCTCATAAGAGCCCTGTGAGAGTTGGGTTTTGCTCATTGTTCAGAGGAAGACTATAGAACTCAATGAAACCAAGTCTCAGTGAAATGAAGTATGTTTTAACATCATCCCCAAGTATATCAATTTCCTTCCAAACATATTTTAAACTCTTAAAATCTGAATGGTGTCCCTGGAGGAAATAGTGGATTTTTTTAAAAAAAACAACAACAAAATGTGAAAATCTATTTTCTGATAGGGAAGAAATTTAATAAGAAATGTCAACCAAGCCAACAGATAATTAATATTGCACCAACTATTCATATGCATGAATTGAATTAGGGTAATGTCTTCACTAATCTTTTACTAATTCAAATTGTGAGCTGAATAATGTAGTAATTATTTGTGATGTAGTATTACATTGAGGTTACTGGGGCATCATTTTTTGACTCTTACACAGAGGTTCTTACAGTGGTTTATATTGGGTGACTCTTAGATCAAGAGGCATTAAAGAGAAACATCCAGATATAAAGAGAACTTCAATATATATCCATGAAACAGACAGTAATTGCTCCCAAAACACGCAAGAATGTAGTATCAGGTAAAGATGTATTATTTACTCACTAGCTGTGTTTCTTTTCCTTTTCATGTTATTTTTTTCATTGTCTGCACTGAAATGAAATGGATTCTATTTATATTTCTGAAATCACTTTCCCAGTAAACAGGACACTGTTAATAGTAAGTGAACACCTTTTCTGACACATTTACACTTACAATTTCTTTGGTAGAGTATAGTAGGTAATAAGTAAACAAAAGTGATTGGGGTGGGGGGAAATCAAGGTGCCATTTAGGAATGAAAGACCTGATTTGGGGGAGGGATAGTTCCAAACACCCATTATACTTTTCAAACCACATGCGAGTATTCTTTAAAAGCAGAAGCAGCACAACAAGTGGGGTGGAGTCACTATCATACCTTTCAATTGCTCCTTTTAAAGTGGAGGTGGACCTCCTTCCTTTGAAGGCACCCCATGTTCTGCCTTTGTCCCAGGATGCCCTGATTTCATGTGACCTGTGGATGGGGGCTGCGGAAGCAGCTCCTGCAGCAGCAGTGGCATTGGGAAGGGGAAATGAGAGCTGGAGTCCTCCTGCCTCCTTACCAACATGATTAACTGGGAGCTTATGCTACTAGGTTAGCAGGAGGAGAGAGGCTGAAGTTGCAGGCAGGTGAATTCAGCTGGCTGCTCCCCTACTCTTGAGAAGGCCACTGTAAAACAGTGGGGTCTTGCACCCATTGCCTGAGGTGGGTAGCGGCAGCAGAAGAAAGGACTAGGAAGAGTTACCCAGGGCTGCTAAGCTACTATACAGGTTTGGCACTTGGGCAGCAGACCACCCTATCATTACAATAGCTGTTATGGCTCAGCCCTGTGATTTCATTGGCATATAAAATAATCTCCAGCAGAAGTTTTTTGGGGATGGGTGAATAGGATTGTAAAGAGATGCTCAACATGTAGCTGTTCCTCTTTATTAAATGGATTCAAATGTTTGATAATTGTATCTGCTAATATGTCTGTTAATTACAGGTAATGTGAGGTTTTGGAAACTCATTAGGGGAGAATTACACTTAGCGGTGAGCAATTGGGTTGTGCAAGAGCCTCCCAATAAGCTCAAGTCAAACACTTGGAGAGAGAAAAAAGACACATCTTAGTGTGTGGCTAACCTTAAACACAAATAAAGCACCTGGTTTTTGGGAGTAGAATGCTATATAGAGAAAGAACAGGTGTCTGCACTTTGCCAAATTATTCCAATACAGGGTTGACCAGATAGCTCTATAAAACTGAAATGGGGACTTTATCGAAGGAAATTAATAGCATACAAAATCATAATTATCATGGCCTATATAGCATACATGAAGCACTTCACAAGAGATCTCAGTGATCAACCACCCTTACAACCACCCTGCAGCTCCCATCATCACTGACACTTGGTAATGCTGCTTGGGGTAAAGTGAGTATTGGTCCCAAACCTCTGAAGTGCACAAATTTGGGGAAGGATGACACAGTGAATGTGAGATGTCACAGTGCCATGGTGCCAATCAGTTTGGCCTAATGAAGATGCCACTGTATTGCCCTCACACTGAGCGGTAGAGATGGGTAGCGCAGGAGAAGGCACAAGTTCCTCAAAACAAATCTTGGCCATCCAACAGTGTACCAGAGTCAGACTTTAACCATTATCTTACTCCACTTGTTAGTGTCATGAGCTGGCAGGAGGACAACGAGGAGGAGGAAGAGGATCCAGGCAAAGGTTAAAGCCAGGACTGGGATACACCAGGGCAAGCTGGGGGTGGAGTAGGAGAGGTTGTTGTAGGAAGTACTCACCGAGTAATGCAGGGTGATGAGGGGGTGGGGGTCAGTGCACAGGAACCAGAGCAGCAGCAGGGCCCATCTCCAGAGCCAGAGGGGCCCCTGTCTGCACAAGTAGAGGCGTAAGGAGCAGTGGGCAGGGTGCACGCTCCAGGAGGCTAAGACAGGCAAGGGCCCACAGCCCAGCTCCCTAGCTGGCCAGCTGGGGCTCGCTAGCTCTGAGAGGAGGTGTGTGGTTCCTCAGCTGAAGTGGAATTGGAACAGGTGAGGGTCACATGCCTCATCAAGCCCAGATGCTGCAATCAGCAGGCAAGTACTTGACAGTTATTTATTTGTTTTTGTTGCATACAAGGCAAGGTATAGCTGAAGAAGGCACAATTGTTTAGTTATAAGTTGCTTTGGGTTGCTCTGAGCAAGATAAGGTGACTGACAAATTTCATAAATATTATTATTATTATTATTATTATTATTATTATTATTATTATTCATTGCTAGCTCCAATCCAAGTTAAGGGTGGCTGATTTTAAACTGGACTCAACACCTTCTGGATTGGTGTTGCAGGTTTTACATACATAAATGCATCCATCATAATAATCATATTTTTATTTAGCTAGCTTTTCAGCATTACTTCTGTTGCGTTAAACTGCTTTATTGTTAATCTATTGTTATGTAAGTTGCCTTGAACTGGGGAAAGGTGGGATTTTTAAAGAAAATGTTTGAAATAAACAAAATAATATATCTACGGTCAGAATAAGCAACACTGCTATTTAAGGAGATAATCATAAATATAAACAGTGTACTCTTTATAGGACAATAATTTTGAGGATACTTTCAGACAGATGCAGGCATTGTTGTCAAGAACATAGAACACACACAAACATATTTTCAGCCACAAGATGTAACTTGTGATCTGAACAAGTTGATCATCTTCAAATGGTCCCCCTTGGCTTCAGCTGACATGGATTGTGTGAAGCAAGTACAACTTGCTTGCCTTAGGAGTTGCAAGACATTATTGCTAAATGGCTTGCATGTCTCTGCGGATAAATGACATTTGGAGGGGGAAAGTGACAATTTGATTCTTTTGAAAGGAAACATGGGTTACTGAGTTTGTAAAATTCTTGTAGAATTAGAATTTACTCAGAAACCCCTACTCCCTCCCTTCACATGGCTATCAATGTACTTAAAAGACTTCTCTCCATCCCTCATTCCTTTGCCTCCTTCAGACTCTTAGAGAGATCCCTATAGTGGAATAAGTCTGTTAGACTCACATTAATAGGCCCCTGAAAGCACAACACATGGACAGGGAAGACAAATGTGGTCCATTTAACTTGGAGTTGGACAGTTTGCAGAGATGAATAGCAAGAGTTTAAATGGGAGAGCCAAGTCTTTTCACTTAGCTAAAAAGGAGTGAAAACAATATTTTCAGGAGCTTAAAAAGAGCAGTGCTGAAACAAGTCATTCCCCCCTTAATTTGACAATCAAATCCTAATTAATTACAAGAGCCACTCATTTTTGTTAGGATTCATGTGGATTCCCATGCAAGCCTTTGGCAAAAAGATTGAAGGCTGTGCTTGGGAAACTGCTCCCTCTGAAGAACTGAGTATTTTGACATGCATTAGAGATACCTGGTAGAACTGGACAGGTTCTGCTTTTCTCTGAGGTATTGTAGTTCTGTCAGTGTTAGACAATTATGCCCAACCTGAAGTCTGAATCTGTTATCCCATTTACTTTCAGTTGGGGAACAAAAATCAGTGATAGCTGGATGTACAAATTCTTCTGCAAGCTGCAGGGAAAACACTAGCCAAGATACAGAAGCTATCCCAAAAGCTAGTCATGTGCATTCAGAGTAGTGATCATTAATTAAAATTTCCCATTTCCATCCACAATGGTTGGTCTTTTTGAGCCTTTCTGGAGAATCTTGTGAAAAAGCTCATAGAAGTCATTTTCTTCCACCTTCATTAGCCTTCCCTCATTTTCCTATAACCCCCCCCCCCCATTTTCCCGCATGCCCCCAAACCTATGTCAAATGGGAATGTTCCCAGGGTATGGTTTGAAGGCCCATGAGGTTACCCTGTTACTGAAGCAAAGCATGCCTGGGTCTAGTGATGCCAGGATGTGAGACCATCTGGAAACCATGCTGATTGTGTTGCATGGGCAGTATTGCAATTAAACAGTTCAATTTAATAATAATTGATTTATTGTATTCTGCTTTTATAACAATTCTGAGCTCAAGGTGGCTCATAATAATAACAATAAACAAATATTAAATAAGTATAATCATAGCAAAAACGCAATACAGTGGTACCTTGGGTTATATACGCTTCAGGTTACATATGCTTCAGGTTACATGTGCTTCAGGTTACAGACTCCACTAAACCAGAAATAGTACCTTGGGTTAAGAACTTTGCTTCAGGATGAGAACAGAAATCGCGCGGTGGCGGCATGGCAGCAGCAGGAGGTACCATTAGCTAAAGTGGTGCTTCAGGTTAAGAACAGTTTCAGGTTAAGAACAGACCTCTGGAACAAATTAAGTACGTAACCAGAGGTGCCACTGTAGCATATAAATATGACAGGAAACAACAACAAAAATCATCAAATGGTTAATACAATTCAAGACAAATCCATCGTAATATAAACTCAGTCCTGACTCTTCCCATATCTGCTATAGTGGCTGTGTTGGACAGGCCTCATAACAACAGATGGAGTAAGAGCCTTCCTACTAGGACATACAAAAATATAAAAATGATCTCTCTTTCTACGCGCACGCACGCACACGCACACACACACACACACACCAAGTCTGTCTGTATGCAAACCATACTTTATTCAAAAGAAATGAAAAAAAGCTCTTTCAGATGACATCTCAGATAACAGAAACTTATTTACAAACAATTTTTCACAAATTACAATTTTAAAAGTTATTAATATGTCCTCAGTCCAATTAAGAAATACATGGCAGTCTGGCTTTGTTAGATTTTCTCCTCAATTTAATTTAGGATTGTGAGTGTGCCTTCATGATACTTGTTCTGATTTTCCCCAAGCGAGAGAATGTCCCCTTGTCCTTGCAATTCCAGCTTCCATTTCAGTAGCATAGTGTGAGATGGATTAAGTCTCCAATGAGTCTTTCATTTGAACAGTCCCATAAACTTGCTGAGGCATCGCAAGGAGAAACACACACCAGTATATGGGCTTTAGCTTTTATGAATTAGCCAAATTCACCCAGGGAGAAGCCAGATGAAACTCCCCATAATTAATATTTATGGCTTAGGTCAGTGGCAGGAAGGGAATGAAATGAAGACCTGAACATTCACAGAAATAGCGGGGTGTCTGTGTATCTAACCAGCAGCCCAATCTGATGAATATTTACCAGTAGGCTTTACTTTTGTGGATACTTACACCTAGCATTGTAGCTGTAATTGTCTTTTGATTCATGCAGTCCATAGAACAGGACAGGTTGGGGAGGAACCTCAGGTGTGGTAGGCCACACCCCTCCCCATGCCATCCCTCTCATATACCCTTGTGTGCCCTGGCTGGGAGGTATCTAACTGTGATAATGCTTCCCTTCACATGACTGTGCATTGTGGCCCGTGCTTTTGCACATTCTTCATTCAACTCAGCTCACAATAACTGTGTAACATACATATTTGCATGCACAAACTTAAGCACAGCCAGGAGAGAAAGAAAAAACAACAATTAATCACTGTTGGAGTGGTGATCATGCCCGATTTTAAAGCCCATTGTTTTGACAAGTTATACAAAATGAATATTAAAAAAGAATCAGAAGAGGGGGGTACAATTTAAAACAGGCAGATAATGAAAGATGGCAGCCCGTTTGAAATTAGTTTTGCTCAGCCACACTATATCAGGATTCCCAGGGTTTAATCAGGGGGAAGTAATTCTGTATCAGGGAAAAGGCTTTAGAAATATAATTACAACGATATTGGTTGGCCCTGATAAGGGCTTCAGAACTGATAACACCCAACCAGGAGATATCTCCCTCTCTCTCTCTCTCTGTTCTGCCTGTGCTGTTATGATTACAACCTTGCATTAGATTTAAGAAATAAAAAAATAATAATAATCACTTTGTTGGACTTGTAATCTTTTTGGGAAACAAAAGGAAACAAGAAACTACATACTACCAGCAGAGTCCGTTTAGCACTCATGCCTGCAGATACTTGTCAATTAAGCAAAACCAAAAACACTAGTTTGTTCAGCTGTATAGATATTTATATTCATGTGATACATGCCTAACTGTACATTAGACAGTTAGAAATATTCAGGAGTATATTAGCAGTATTCAGATCACTGCTTATGCTAGTCAGTAGCAGGGGCGCCGACTTATAAAAAATATTGGGGGGGCGGGGGCCCATACCGACTTATAAAAAATATTGGGGGGGCCCAAGACCTCCAAACCGCTGCTGCTGGGGGAACGAAAGAGGCGAGCCCCGGGCTGCCCCGACCTTAAGTGAACCTGTAAGTGTTGGGGATAAGCAGTGTCCAGTGCACAGCGGAATGATGAGAAGTATGTGCCAACATGCTCTATATTACTTTATTTACACTTCAAAGCTGGTAAGTTACAGAAAAACATTTTCCCTCTGCCGGAGCAGAGAAAGCGTCATCTCTCCTCTAAAGCACGGAGAGAATCACAAACTGAAACTGCAAAGAACAGTGAAGAACAGGAAACCAGTGTACGTCACATCCAGTCTCCCGTTCCCGTGGGAAAACCTCCAACAGTACAGACTCTGTGGAATGTAAACAACCTGTCTCGTGACAAGCACTTCGCTGCACAGAGAAGAAAGCAGAAACCAACATCCTCCCCCTTTCTGTGAACATCATTGGGCAGCGTGTTCGTACAATATCAGTACAAACCCAACTTCTGCACATAGGTACAGTGTTGATCCCTTGATACAATCTTGGACAATACATCAGCAGGAATTTCATTACCTGGCATATAGGACACCGTTACGAGTCCCTTCTGAATACGTTCCCTAGCATGTTGCAACTTCAATTGCAAGTGCTTCGTGCTTTGCTTACAACCTTCAGAATTCAGCAAAGCCAAACATGCTTTGTTGTCCTGGTAAACCTGGATTGGACATTTGACAGGAATTTTCATGTCTTTGCACAATTGTAACAACCATTCACAATCCTTAAGTGAATAAGACAGTGCATTCAGTTCAGCTTCACAAGTACTTAAGCTAACTGTTGTTTGCTTCTTGCATGACCAATCAAATAGACCCTGATTGTACTTATAGCAAACTCCAGACGTACTTTTCCTGTCTGTAGTGTCACTTCCAAAACTTGCATCTGCAAATATCTCAAGACCACCAGACTTCTGATTGTTAAATCTCAGTCTGTAATGCATAGTGCCTTTCAAATACCGCGCTATGCGTTTCAGAGCTTTCCAATCCTTAACAGTAGGATTGTTGACTTGTCTGCTTAGCAAATTACAGCTAACAGCAATGTCTGGTCTTGAACATCTGGCAATGAAGTTTAGCTTGCCTAGCACACTTCTGTACAGTGTAGTGTCAGAAAACGCTTCTTCAGTGTCATCTACCTGATAACCTGTTATCATCGGTGTATCCACAGGGTTAGCATCCATCAGGTTTAGTTTGCTTAACACATCAGCAATTTTCCGTGACTGGTGTACTAGAATGTTACCACCTTGATCTCTCTCTATTTCCAGAGATAGGTAGTTGTTTACCTCACCAAGATCTTTCATGTGAAAGTGCTCTTTCAGTTGAGCTAGGGCGTTATTGTACATTGTGACATCTTTCCAAAAGAATAAAAGATCATCAACATAAAACAAACAATACAGTTTCTTTTGCCCCTCCTCTTTGACAAACACACATGGATCAGCTTTCCCTTGCTTAAAACCTAGAGAAAACAATACTTCAGTGAGTTTTGTGTGCCAACACCGTGCACTTTGTTTGAGACCATAAAGGGACTTTTTCAGAGCACAAACAAATCCCTGTTTTACCTGTACGCCATCAGGTGGAAGCATATAAAGTGATTCACCTAGAGATCCGTACAGAAAAGCTGTATTCACATCATGGTGACTAATGTGTAGATTTTCTTCTGCAGCTAGCTTGAGCATAAGCCTAATGCTCTCATACCTCACTGTGGGTGAGTAGGTCTCGTGATAGTCTTCACCTGGTACCTGAGCAAATCCTCTGGCTACCAATCTGGCTTTGTGTCTGACTATCTTGCCATTTTGATCAGTCTTCGCTTTGAAGACCCATTTGCTTCCAAGCAATTTCATTCCTGGAACTATTGGAACTAGGTCCCATGTTTTGTTCCTTTCCAAGGAATCAAGCTCAGCCTTCATGGCATTTAACCATGGCTCAGCTTCCTTTGAATCCAAATCCTGGATTTCTTGGAAACTTGAAGGTTCAAAAACCTTCTTGGAGCTTTTAACAGCTGTTACTGCTATCTTAGCAAACTCATCAGCAAATCTCTTTGGAGGTCTGCCTTTTGTGGCTCTCTGTGACCTGCGAATTAGCCTTAAGTCTTCAACACTCTCCTCTTCCTTCTTAGGAGAAAAGCGACCTATTGTGAACAATGGTTCCTCCAATTCTTGATCAGAGCTTTCAGAGGGTCGCATAGAGGCTTTCGCACTCTTGAAATCCTCTGAATCATCTGATTCAGTTTCAGACTCAGAATCAGAACCTTCATCAGTGGGTGTGGGTTGTTGCGGTTGCTTTTGACTATCCTCAGTCTCATCACTGTCATCAGGATAACATTGGAAAATTCCCACATTCTCCCCCCACTTGGCATTGTACTCAACACTTCTTGTGAGCTTAATCTCCTTAGAGTCAGTCATCATTATTCTGTAAGACCCTTTCTGATAACCTAGAAAGATACCATGCAAACCACGCTTGTCTAACTTGGAGTTTTGTGGTGAGTGAACCCACATGTCAGAACCAAAAATTCTCATGTGTTTGATGTATGGCTTCTTGCCAAACATCTTCTCATAGGGGGTACAACCAATCGCTGAAGATAACCTGCGATTATAACTGTAAGTGAAACATGAGAGAGCTTCGGCCCAATAACTCTCTGGAAGATTTGCATCATGCAGCAAGGTTTTTAACCCTTGAAGCAATGTCTGATTTGCTCGTTCCGCAAGTCCATTCTGCCATGGCGAGCGAGGACTAGACAAATCGTGTTGAATTCCTTTCTCAGCCAGAAAAGCTTCAAACTGCTGAGAAGTGAATTCTCCCCCCCCGGTCAGTGAAAAGAATCTTTATCTTCTTACCATGCACATTTCCCAACCAAGCACAGAATTCCTTGAACCTAGGAAAAGCCTCTGATTTCTGCTTCAGATTATACACAAAAATATACCTGGAAAATGCATCAAGGAGAACCATGAAGTACCTATTTCCACCCAAAGAGGGCGCTAGTGGTCCAACCAAATCAGCATGAATAATTTGGTATGGTTCTGTAGCTTGCCTACTAGACACCTTACCTTTCGCAGCCATTTTCACCTTGTTTGCTGCGCATGCCTTGCACTTCATGTGGTACCTGCAGGGTTTAATAGTCATACCTTCAACCAAGGCAGGCATTTTAGATACTGCCTCAAAATGCAAATGACCAAATTTCCTGTGAAAATCATGAATACATTCTGCATGCAAACTTTTGTTAGAACCTGCAATGCAACAAGTGTCATCCTGCACAACATCATCATAATACAAAAGAAACAAACGACCAACAAATTCAGCATACAATTGATAATCATTTTTCTTAGTGATGATGCATCTATTGTTCTTAAAAGAAACGTTAATTTTCTTCTCAATCAGCTGTCCAACGCTGAGCAGATTATGTTTCGCATCCGGCACATAAAGAACATCCTGTATCGATAAGTCCAAACTGTGAAGAACAACAGTTCCGTAGCCTTTACTGGGGATAGTGTGGTCATCCGCCTGGTGAATCGCACCTTCCTGCGGTGTAAAAGACACGAACAGTCGCTTATCGTTGCACATGTGATGCGTTGCAGCTGAATCAACAACGAAGAAAGATCTAGACGTCTTCTGGACCTCTGCAACCTCTGCAATCTTTGTAACCTTTGGAGCGTAGCGTGAGACCATTGCCTTGTGCTGCGTTGTCCTGGACACCGGACCTTTGCCTTTGCTCTGGCCTTTTCCACGCGATGAGCTTTCGCTGCGCTGCTCTGTCTTGGCCCTGGGATATTTGCATTCCCTCTTCATATGGCCTAGACGTCCACACGAGTAGCATTTCACTGCCTTCAAAGCTTTGGCGCCATCTGGTGGTTCCACTGCACTATGGGATGACGACTGTGAAGTCTCCCCATTTCCCATGCAGCCAGCACCTCGGCGATCTGCTTCATTCTGAATCATGGCAGTATCACAAGCTACTGTGAGTTGAGCATTTGGCTGATCAGTGGTATCAAATCCCCCACTTGCCTCATCCAGCCTTCTGCAGCTAGCCATCATGACTCTGGCATTTGCCTCTTGCATCATCTCTGCTGCTTTAAATCAGACTGCTTTATACATGCTGCGTTTGTGTACAGCTGCTTCAATCCAAAAGCAAAATCAAAACAGCCTCTGCTTTGCCTGTGCTGCTTTTCTGTTTAACTGCTTTGCTTATCTGCAGCTGCTTCAAACTGCATTCCAAAAGCAAGTTCAAAAGCGAAAGTCCCCAAGTGCTTTCTCTATGTTGCCCTTTAATTCTTGCTGCGTCACATCTGCAGCTGCTGTGAAACAACAGCACTTCTAAAAGTTACTTTCGATTTCCCCCAGCATAGGAAATCCTTTTCTTTTAGCCTTTTGCCTGTGCCACGGCAAAACCGGCTATTAAAAGTTCAAAGTCCAGCCATAAAGCCATTAATTAGAAGCTGGCAGGCTGCCCGGAGCAGTAGCACATACCTTCATCAATCATTTTGACGCGCAGAGCAGATACCTTGCGTTCCGTCTCTCTGCCGCTGTTCCGATGCTTTGCCGGCACTTCGTTTCTTGCTCCTTTGTTCCTTTGCCAGGAGCCCGACTTCTGGAGTCCATTCTCAAAACACTGCGTTTTTCTGGGCCCATAACCAAATGTTGGGGATAAGCAGTGTCCAGTGCACAGCGGAATGATGAGAAGTATGTGCCAACATGCTCTATATTACTTTATTTACACTTCAAAGCTGGTAAGTTACAGAAAAACATTTTCCCTCTGCCGGAGCAGAGAAAGCGTCATCTCTCCTCTAAAGCACGGAGAGAATCACAAACTGAAACTGCAAAGAACAGTGAAGAACAGAAAACCAGTGTACGTCACATCCAGTCTCCCGTTCCCGTGGGAAAACCTCCAACAGTACAGACTCTGTGGAATGTAAACAACCTGTCTCGTGACAAGCACTTCGCTGCACAGAGAAGAAAGCAGAAACCAACAGTAAGGGCCCGCCCTTTGCGGCAGCCGATTGAGCTAGGGGGAATCCCCGCTTCTTGCGGGGCTGACGCCAGCCCCACGAGATTGTTGATGGGTCGAGAGCCCGCAACCCCACCCCCTCTCTAGATCGGGAGTGGCTTTGTTTTAAATCATTACTGAATGTATTTTAAAAGGTAACTATCGTCAAACAAGGAAAATAAAAAATACCAACATAATTTTTTGATTTTACAAAGCATAGTATAACTAATAATTTTTTAAAATTATTGGGGGGCGGAGGCCCCCCAAACGAATTTTTGAGGGGGCTCGGGCCCCCTCAGGCCCCATGGAGTCGGCGCCTATGGTCAGTAGAATGATATTCCACCACTTAAAAAAATTTCCACTTGCAAGTTGGCAGATGAATTCTTTCAAAGTTTATGTCAATACTCAGATGAACTCTTGCCAAAAAAAGGGCAAAACATTTGGCAGGAAACACCCACTAAATTTCTCTACACATGCTGTTTGCACATCTGGAAGGAGAGGTTCCAAATAGCAAACAGAGTTTTGAATCCTTGGTGAAGGTATCTTTGTTTTCTCTATCATGGGAGTGTTGTGCTTTTAGCTATAGTACCTGGCTTGGCTCACTTGTTGGAGCCATTCATTTTGTTTTACTGCCTCCTCCCCCAAGTTACTCTGCCATTGGGTACACTGTTCTTCGCTGCTTGGTGCTTGTGGTTCAATATAGTTGGAATTATGTTTGCTCCCCCCCCCCCATGTGGTATTCAGAACAGAAAGTTGTACTTGATTACCCAGTAGCATCATGGAGAGTCAAAAAGATATGTGCAATCATTTAGCAATGTGCTACCTTCGTTGTATTCATTTACTGTGCAGGCTCTCAAATTTGGGGTGGCCACAACCTTCTGTCAATGTGCAATTTCCTCTCTCCTCCCCATTTTCATCCTCTGGCCGTACTCCATGACTTTGAGCATTTATTCCATTTTGGTTCATATCACATATTAGGGATTTCCCCAGAATACTTTAGAGTATTTAGACAATATTGGTCAGTTAATTCCACTGAATCTAGTATATTTGCCTAGGATTGAATTGCAGGTGTTTTTATTTATTTAATGAAAGACAGTATGCAAGCATCTGAAATGAACAGATAGATAGCTGCCTCTGACTACACCTTCCTGACTAGTATTCCCCATGCATAAACAACATACATGTATTGCATTTACACTTTCCATTTTAAAGTGTATACACCATATAATCTCTCTCTCTCATATGACATGGCCCTGATTTTATACATACCAAAATGAAGCATAAGGTAGGAAAAGCTGCAGTCAGCTAACAACAAAATGTAAGATTACAAACTCTAGAGTCAGCACACAACTACTGGAGACTTCTATTTTCCTTTTTCATCAACAAACCCATTCAAATTATATTGGTTGCCTTTGAAGTTTTATCCAGTTCAGTCCACGCTAACATGAAATTGGAGGTATTTCAATGCTTCGTGTGTGTGTGTGTGTGTGTGTGTGTGTGTGTGTGTGTGTGTACAGATACATCTCCATATGCAATCACTGGTAGAAGTTTGGATTGGCCACTTCATTTACATGAAATTGTGCTTTTACAGCGTGCCTAATGTCTCATACTTTAATTAGTAATATCATTTCCCCAGGCTGAGAGCTATCAATCATGGTGCGGTTAACGTAAGTTTATAGCTGTCTAAATATGGATGCTTTGATGAGTCAATCTATTGCCTCCCTATAAAAAGTTGGTAGGGAATGGAGATTTCAGAAAATAAGCAATTTCAACTGCCCCTCGAAACTGAGCAGAAAAGTGAGTATTTAAAGGCACACATTTTTAGTATAATAGTTTAATGCTCTCTCAGCAAATCCTTTGTCAATTTTGCAATGGGTTTCTTTTCTTTCCTGCTCTGCCCAAGTCTTGATACTGCTCTCCAAACCCTACCTGGAGATGTTGAACCTGGGACTTTCTGCTTGCAAGGCAGAGGATCTAACACCGAATTCTGTATGTATGCTTACTCAGAAGCAAGTCCCACCAGGACCACAGTGATCCATGTGACGGTCACCTCCAGGCTTGACTACTGTAACTTGCTCTACGTGGGGCTGCCCTTGAAACTGTCCCAGAAACTCCAGCGGATGCAGAATGCTAAAGCCAGGCTCCTCACGGGGTCCCTGCCATGGAAGCATATTCACCCAGTGCTCTACCAGCTGCACTGGCTCCCATTGGAGTATAGGGTCAGGTTTAAGGTGCTGGTTTTGACCTTTAAAGCCCTATACGGCCTAGGATCCCCGTACTTACGGGACCGCCTCTCCTGGTATGTCCCGCAGAGGACCCTAAGGTCCATGAAGAATAATAGTTTGAAGGTCCCGGGCCCTAAGGAAGCCAGACTATCCTCCACCAGGACCAGGGCCTTTTCAGTGACAGCTCCAACCTGGTGGAATGCTCTGTCCCACAAGACTAGGGCCCTGCAGGACTTGATCTCCTTTCGCAGGGCCTGTAAGACAGAACTATTCCACCTGGCCTCCAACTTGAATTAGCCTGATCCTCTATTCCCTTTCCCCTTTCCTCTTCTCTGAAGAAACTCTTTCTGGGACCCCACATTTAAATTCTTCCCTGGTCTCCTTGCTGGCCCTAGTAAGACCAACTTGGCCAGTTAGCCCTTGTGATCATTTGATGTCTACTGACTGGTTTTTTATTTTGTTTTTTCCCAAAATGACCCCTGAATTTTTGAATTTTATTGATATTGATGCTGCATTATATGTTGCACTTTGTGCTGTTTTATGCTGTTTTAAAGTCACATTTTAATCAATGTTTTATATTTGCTGTTAGCCGCCCTGAGCTCATTTTTTAAACTGGGAAGGGCGGGTATAAGTAAAATAAAAAAAAATAAGTGTCCATAACATTGCCACCTTAGGCTGCAATTCTATAAACACTGAACTTCGAATATATCCCATTGTGCACAGTAGGATTTGCTTCAGAGTAACATGCTGAGGATTTCATTACATACTTCTAAGGATCAAGTATACATATAATTCGCATATTTTTTCATCCTGTTCCATTTCTTTAGAATCATGTGAGAAAATTCCAACCTCACATAACCAACATGTTTAAGACTAATTAATGCATGAAGGGGTTAAGATCATAGAGTAAGCTGTCTTGCCAAGCTTAGCTGTGTTACTCCCCCTCACCTTGGGAGGAAACATTATCAAGCTCTTTGTTCTCCCATTCCACCATGTGAACTCCTACCAATAAAGAGGCTGAACTGGTTGCTCAAAGCTAAGACTGTGGCTTATGCAAGCCATCTTTGTGTTTCTGTACAAATAATTTAGGAATATTCACCACTTTGGAACCTAAATTTTACTTCCTATGTTTTCAGACAGCTGTATGGAAAAGCACATGAATCTGACCTTTGTAGAGTTTGTAAGTAAAGTTAACTGATGTGTGGTCTCTTTCTATGCTAAGGTAAAATGGGGAACTTTGGAATCAACTTAGAAGGGGATGTTTTAAAGGTCTAACAACCTATATTTCTGTGCTTTGCTACATATTTTTGATTTTAAATCTTTCCTGTGGTTCTCTCACCAAAGAGTCTTGCCCCAAATGGGATCTAGGCATTACTTTTTATACCTATAAAAATAGGAATTATTTTTTACACCTATTTTTACTTTTACCAAAATTCCAACACCAACATTAAAAATATTTGACCATGCAAATTTTGAAGTACCGGTAGTATACAACTTATCCTTCTACATTTCTATCCCACAGAGAGTATAATAAAATTAAGTCTGGATTTCTTCCCACAGCAGATTTGTGATACTAGAAGAAATAATTTAAACAAGTTTTAGAGTAAGAGGAACCAAAGAAAAACTTTATGTGCCTGTTCTCTGAGACTGGAGCTGTCTAGATGTTCTGAAGGAGCAAAGCACAGAAGTTGCTTTTGTATTTTCCTCAAAATTAGATCCTCAAATAGTTGAATGCCACACCAGATTCCATGCTGTACTTCAAAGCTCTACATCTTGAAAATTGAAATGGCAGCAGAATTCTAGCAATATGGCAGCCATTCAAAGGCATTGAAGAAGACCAGCAAAATAAATGTGAAGCATCCAGAAAGCAATATAATTAGTACCTGTAACACTCACAGTGAAAATATAAAATGAGTGGACTTCAGTGTTCATTGTAATATGGGAAGTCTAGCTGATTTTTGAGATTTTTAAACCTTGAGAACCACTACGAATTAAGAAGTATGGGATTCATCTTCCTTCTGGATTCAACCTGTGTGCTGATCATGAGGAGTGCTAAAGACCAATCACTTGTGGTTAAAAGGTTTCCTCAACTAGCCTCTGGCATGTATTTATTTATTTTAATTTAAATAATTTATATAGCACTTAGCTACAATAATCTAAGCAGGATACACAAAATACAATACAGAAAAGACCTCAGTTATTGTACTTTTAATAGCATCAAGGTTCATTTTGTTTGGTGTTCTGCCCAATGCACTGGACAAAACACATATGCACACCAGGAGACCACCACACAAGAATAATCTTTATGTAATCATAAATGTGGTCACATCATGATTGCTTTGCTGGAGTGTTTTATCTGTAAAAGTAAGATACAAATGAACTGAGCTTACAGCAGATTGAAGCTAGTCCAATTCCAGAATAAAGTCTGAAAATGCTCCTGGTGAAACCAGAACTCAGGAAGAATGAAATGCAGGTCAGAATGAACCTACTAATCAATAAAGAGATAAAAATTGCTCTTTCCTGTTTCCACCACTTCGCCCCTTTCTTATTACCTAGCATACTGTTTTCTCTCTCTGAAGTAATGATATCCTCCAATCAAAAATGATTTGTCTGTGGCATTTAGCTAAGAGAATGCTCCCTTTATTGAAGATCTTCCATTGTATTTCATGGCTGGGGATACTGTAGTGTTTATTGCACTCAGTCGGTGCATTGATTAGTATGTTAAAGGGAAGAGAGTTAATTTAATATAACGCTTCTAATTGGTTGACAGCCCTATAATCCATAGAAGAAATTGAACTCGCCTGGATGGAATATCTAATGGGGCAAGAACATGGTCAGCATTAGGATGTGGGCTTGTTGTTTTTAGATTTACTAAAGAGATATTTCAACCATGCACTTGCTATCTCTCCTAGCATGACATCGCCAACCTCATGGGCTGAGAACCCAACTCAAACACAGAAAAGGGGGTTTCCTGTGTGTATGTTTCCCCTTACACGTATATGCCACACATTCTCCCTAGGAAGTTTGCTTTTGCATCTACTGTGTCAGCATTGATTTCCTTAAACCCCCAAAGTGTAATTCCATCTTTGGCCTGTGCTCATTATCATTCATCAGGACTTCTGCTCTTGACAGCCCTTCAGCTGTCATTTCAGTCTTATGCCACTTCCTTCCCGAGAACCCTTTTCAATTTTCCACATTGCTAATAGAGCCTGAGGTGAAGGTAAAAAATAAATATAATCATTTGGGTCCGTCAGTGGGATCGATAATTTTATGTGCCATGCATTTTAGAATCTGTCCTGTTACAGACACATATTTATCAGCAGAGGGGCCATATTTAAGCCATCACACACTGTCAAATCCTCCAAACAACAGAGCTTAAAATTTATAGAACTAACTAGAGGCAAGCTTCACGTGCAAAGAATAGCTTGACACTCAGCTAGGATAAAGAGGGCTCGCAACGATTTTTCTGTAAGATGAGCAAAAAGGGTACAATCAATCAAAGTGCCACCATTACTGCTGCCTCCTTTGCCCACTGAACTTTCATGTGATCCAGGAGGGAATTATTTCCAAAAGAAGGATTGCATGAGCCATTTGGCAGTCCATAATGTAAACAGTAAGTTTTGGAACAACAAAGCAGAAGCAGGCTTGAGCATATCGTTCTCAGGTCCAAAAGACAAAGAGTATTGATAAAGAAAGACAGGTAGGCCAGTACTATGGTCCTACTACAGCTGTACCAACCTAGCAGTTCGAAAGCACGTCAAAGTGCAAGTAGATAAATAGGTACCGCTCCGGCAGAAAGGTAAACGGCGTTTCCGTGCACTGCTCTGGTTCACCAGAAGCGGCTTAGTCACACTGGGCAGAAGATTCCTGCATTGGAGGGGATTGGTCTAGATGACTCTTGTGGTCCTTTCAAATTCAACAGTTCTATGATTCAATGGTTCTGTGAAGATGGCAATCTGGCTCATCATAAGGTCCCAGCTCCTGCCAACCTAGCAGTTTGAAAGCACGTCAAAGTGCAAGTAGATAAATAGGTACCACTCTGGTGGGAAGTTAAATGGTGTTTCCGTGTGCTGCTCTGGTTCGCCAGAAGTTGCTTAGTGATGCTGGCCACATGAGCAGGAAGCTGTACACCGGTTCCCTCGGCCAATAAAGTGAGATGAGTGCCGCAACCCCAGAGTCGGCCATGCCTGGACCTAATGGTCAGGGGTCCCTTTACCTTTTTACAGCTGTACCATGACTGATGCTAAAATAACATAGTTGCATTCTGATCTGCACTCCCATACACAAAGTTAGTAGGGCCAGTGCTTTTTTATTGTTGGTACACAGGGGTACACCTACCCCTAAACATTTTGTGAATCTAAGTTTGGCCTCATTGAGGGGCAGTATTTCAATATGAGTAGGAAAATGAGAGTACCCCCTAAACATTTTTTAGAGAGAAAAAAAGCACTGGGTAGGACAATAACTGTTTAAGAAGCAAAATACAATGTTGCAACACAAAAAGCCAGTTTTGCAGTGCTCCTAAAGTAACCATGAACCATTCACCAATCATGATGTTGCTTGCTGATGCCCCTCCCATGCTAACCATATAGCAAAGGCACAAGTTGAACATGGGTGATGTCATCCTACCCTATCTACAGCCCCTTCCACACAGAAATATACAATCAGGCTTCCAGGAAGACTCTGCCCCTTCTGCCAGAAACAATCCATGGTAAGAAGGACAGCAAATAATTCCTACAGCCACAGGCTCCCCACAAACTGGTGGTCTTCAGGTATGGCAGGACTATAATTCCAGTCATCCCATATCATTGGCAGTGCTGGCCAACCACATCTGAAAAGCATTAGTTTGGGAAAGGCTGATCTGAAATACAGGCATCACTTGTGCAGGTGTAACATCACACTGTTTTGCAACATTCAGAGAGCCAGAAATTCATCATACCTGCTCCTCGTGTTTGGGACTACAATTCCTACGATTCTCTGACCATTCCCTATGCTGTTTGGGGCTGAAGGGAGTTGGAGTCCAAAACAGTTGTAGCAGGGAAGTTTCAGAGAGTTGTAGCTGGGCTTGTTAGCAGGGGTTCTGCCCTTCCCAATTCAGACAAAATTATCTGTGAATTGAAACATTTGCTGACCAAACAGGTAGACTTTTTACAGAATTGTGCTGTATTTTTTTCTCAGTGTTCTAGAGCCAAGCATCTGATCAAATTTATCAGTTTTACCTAGCAGTTAATGTGCCGAGTAAATTATTCATGTAGCTGCATATTGAACAAATGACAGTCTGGATATGCAGGTATTTTTTCCCCTCCTTTAAGCTATTCATTCATAGAAGAAGCAAAGAAGAAGCAGCAAGAATCCATTAATATATTCTGATGCCTCAGGGGAACTATAGTCTGGCATGCATTAGAGGACATGTAATATTGCATGTAGGACTAGGAGGGAGCTGAAATGAGAACCTGAAGGCCTATATATATATATATATATATTTGCTTTCAGGGGCAGCAAAAATCAGAAATAAAAGTTAATCCTCCAAAATATTATTTTTCATGACAAAATAATCTGTATATTTGTACTAGTTGTAAAATATTCCTGAGGCCTGAATCATAATACAGTGGTACCTTGGTAGTCAAATGCCTTAGTTGTTGAACAAATTGTCTCCTGAACATTGCAAACCCGGAAGTGAGTGTTCTGGGTTGCGAACATTTTTTGAAAGCTGAACGTCTGACATGGCTACTGTGGCTTCTGATTGGCTGCAGGAAGCTCCTGCAGCCAATCAGAAAGCACGCCTTGGTTTTCGAACCATTTCAGGAGTCGAACTGACTCCCAGAATGGATTAAATTCAAAAACCAAGGTATGACTGTATCACATGTCTGTATAAATGACCATGTGTTCAGAGGGAGAAGGATTTGCACCTGCTGATTCTCATCAACTTATGTGCTTTCAACAGTTTAAATGCAGCCTATCAATGTACAACTTGTACAACCATACACTCTGTTCAGAACTTCTACTATGGTTGTACCAGTGGTTGTGCTCCTCCCCTTTCTTGTCCACACATTCATAGCCATGACTACATATACATATATTATCACCTGATTTATCTCCTCTGATCTACAGTACATTGTTCTAGGGAGGTTTCATGACACCCACTTCCCAAGCACTGAAAGAATTCATGAAGGAGATCACAGGGCCGTGGGGGCTAGTCTTGCCCCTTGCCAATGATGTACATCATGCCCCCTCACTCTGCTCCCACAGTGGAAATCCTTTCTCATCATCCCTCCATTTACCTAGCATGGCAAAAGGCTCTATGCACACATGCACATAGTCTCATAATTGTGAGGATGGGATCAGGCCCAATGAGGGCCCCCATCTCAGGTTTTTGTTGCCCTCCTTTGTTGACTTTTGGGGAGGTTTACTCGCTCTCAGAATTTCATAAATGGCACTAAGATTATTTGATTTGAACAGCTTATATGTTACTGCATTTATAGGCCATTTCATGACTTTGGTGCTTGTTCTGTATGCATGTTGTATCCTTGTTAATAAAAGAACATAAATTTACACACGTGGACCTGCTCACAAACACTCCAATACATGCTGCTTGTGGAACGAGCACTGATGTAGATTTTCACATATACTAAAAACACACACACACAAAAACCCAAACAAACCAGCAACGTGCAAACATCTATACAGTATGGGCAGCACAGGTCAGGGCTGTCTTCTTGACTAGGAAGAAGAAGAAGAAGAAGAAGAAGAAGAAGAAGAAGAAGAAGAAGAAGAAGAAGAAGAAGAAGAAGAAGCATGACACATTGAACTGCCACATCTGCATCGGGCAGGATACATAATAAAGGAGGAGATCCCCATCAGAGGCCTTGGGGATAGCAAATATATGGTTACTGGCTCTGTATATTTTGTACAGTGCACTGAGCATGACCAGACAGAGGCCATATTGAAAATGATCACATCCAAAAACAAGAATGACTGAATTGCAAGAAATCACAACAGCTAAGCAACAGACACTCCAAAGGAGAAGAGTTAGATGGCACCTTTCCCCCACATGCTGAACTGAAAGTATATCCTGGTTCATTGCATACCAGTATTTTTCTTGATGAAACAAGGGGGGAGGAGAAATGAGCAGAAAAGCTTACAATCAAAACCGAGTGATGCAGGCAGATTTGTCTTGGTGGCAGGTAGGAGTCTTGTATAACTCCCCAGAGCAAATAGAGTAATGAGGTTAGTGATGAAAAATAAGCCACTGTGGAAGCAGAGAAAAGCATGCAAGAGAGAGGGAGGGAAAGAAACGGAGCTGGCAGTAGCTGTGGGTCATTTAACTGACAACTGTGCATTGGCAAAGAATAATTTCTGAAAAGCAAAGAAAGCCTCAGGATGTTTGCAAGCAGCATGCATAAATACAGAGAGCTGCATTCTGCTAAGAAGTTCTTTGGCAAGCTTTCTTGCAATGCTAGTTTAAGGCTCCCCCTTTGATGTCTCCATATCAGGGCCACACATGATCAAATGTTAAGTTCAAGAGGACAAACTGATTTCCCACGGTATCTTTGGTACAACAGCTGGAAGACTGGAACGTCAGCAATGGGACTCACAACTCTGGAAATATGACTGTTGAAACAAACTTGCCTCATTTTTCTTCCTTGCAAGTGAGGTTGATGGTTTTGACAATAAAGCGCTCGCAGAGCTGAGCAAAATAGACACCAGGAAAGTGACTAAAGTTGTTTGCTTCTAAAAGCACTTTCCTCCTATTAATTATATAGATGTGGCTTGCAATAAAAAGTTATGGAATGGAGTGCTCCTGTTTACTGCTTGAAGACAGGCATCCATGTTCCCTTCTCTGCAATACTCCATTCCATTATGCCCCCCCCCCGGCTGGTTTTTCTGGTTCCTCCTCTCAACAGTTAGGCAGCATTCCAGGGCCACTGAACATGCTCTGAACTCATTGGGTTGTTTGAGGAGATACTGATCTAGAGGTCAGGTGGGAGCTGAAGGCCATAGGACTTCTCTGACACAACGTCCATGGAGGCTGTACCCACTTGATACATGGCATGAGTTAATCCCAAAATTGGTCCTGACCCCTGGTATCCTCCAGTAGAAGAAGAAGAAGAAGAAGAAGAAGAAGAAGAAGAAGAAGAAGAAGAAGAAGAAGAAGAAGAGGAGGAGGAGTTTGGATTTGATATCTCCCCCACAACAAACACTCTGTGAGGTAAGTGGGGCTGAGAGACTTCAAAGAAGTGTGACTGGCCCAAGGTCACCCAGCAGCTGCATGTGGAGGAGTGGAGACGCGAACCCAGTTCCCCAGATTACGAGACTACCGCTCTTAACCACTACACCATACTGGCTCTCAGTAGGCAGGCTGGAGGTGATGGCAGCTATTCCAGGGCCATGTCAAACACACTGACATCTGTAATCGATAAAGTTGTGGCCTGATTTTAACCCCATAAAATGTTCTGTGGTATTTGATTTTACTGGGATGCCCTGATGAGGGCGGTTCACGGCACCTGGGGATGCAAGACCTCATACCAACCATCACTCCAGAACACTACTGAGTAAATACACAAGAGAGTCACAGTCTCTAAATCTATAGGGAAAGGGTCACGTGAGTACTGTAAGGGGAGTATGAAGGATATTTCTGCCCTTCCTTCAGGCAGCAATCATAGCTGGAGGATCTGGAGTCAAAATATGCTTTGTGCAAATGTCATGGTCATTAGGTCATTAGTGTCATCTGACACTTTTTAAAAAACCTTTCACAGATCTAACACTTCTCATGTATAAATACAGCTATCTTACGTTTTCAGAAGCTTCTAGACATGTCTACTCAGAGGCCAGTCAGTCTCATTCTTTTCAGTAGAGGATACAATATACCCAAGTAAGTGTGTATGGGATTGTAGCATTTATGCGGCTGAAAGTGACTATGTTGCAGATTTCCATGCCCTCCTCCTCAGCTGCAGTAAAATGCAGATATAGAGACTCACAACCTGAGAACCATATGTGTATGTTCACTCCATTCAAATGCCTAAGTCACATCAATGAGTACTCAATAGGTTTGAATGAAACAGAGGTTATAGAAGCAGCAATTTGATGGTAAAGCTGCCATCTGCTGCTGCCAACACGACTCCATCCAGTAAAGTGCTGTTCAGGAAGATAAAGGAACTGTTAGCACTGGGGTTTATTGCAGGGCTTCACTTTTGATTTGTGCTTAATATTTGGTGGCATTCAATTTTGATCAAGTTACTATTCAATTAAATTGTATTGTTGGTGTTTAATGTTGTGCATAGCCTCGAGTGCCTTCAGTAAAAAAGGCAACATTAAATGCCACAAAAGAATATATTTGATCCAATCTTCACTTCAATTTTGAGGCCTCCTGGGATTTTCTTCTGCTTCAACCTTGCTTTGCATGTATGCATGTGGCTTCTGGTCTAGTTAAAGAAGAATTCCAGGATAACACCTGATAAGCTTATTTCATTTCAGAATTATGCATGAGTAGTGTTTCCTGTGTCTTTCCTTAAGCCCATTACAAGCACATAGATGTTTGCTCTTTTGATGGCAGATCAGTCTCCGAAGGGGATCTTTCATCAAGATGTTTTTGCCTATAGTCAGTCATCCTCCAGAACTGAAAGTCAAGAGGCAGAGATCCATCTCTGATGAACCATTAAAAAGAATCTCAAAGGAGCCTCATTATTACTAACCATGCTGCAAAAGCAGCCAGAGGTATGAGATCCCCATTGTGCCTACCTTTGACAAACACAGGGGTGGGTCCTTTACCCAAAGTACCTTAATGAAATGTTTTTTTGCAGTGAATATCTTATGTAAGATAATAGCAAGAGCTAACAGCTTCCATTATGTACGTGTTTATCGATAGAAAATCAGACATCCCATCCAAGATATTTCACATATCAGTGTGTCACCTTGCTTTATGGGTTTTTGTTTGTTTGTTTGTTTGTTTAGCGTAAGAGGCGATAACAGATACTTGGGCAAAGGAATGAGTTCCTGTATTTTGTGCTCTCTGCACAGATGTGGGAATCCTTTACGCGTAATGCTGTTACTCTGCTCTGTCACACTAGTGCAACAAATCCACTTTGCTGTTACTCTGCTCTGTCACACTAGTGCAACAAATCCACTTTGCTGTTACTCTGCTCTGTCACACTAGTGCAACAAATCCACTTTGCTGTTACTCGGCTCTGTCACACTAGTGCAGCAAATCCACTTTTACTAAAAACAGGCTTCTGCAGTTGGGAAAGTGATGAGAAAATGCACCAAGACATGCAGGGAAGCTTTTAATGTTTGATGTATTACAGTATTTTAATTTTTTTTTTTTTTGGAAGCCTCCCAGAGTGGCTGGGGAAGCCCAGTCAGATGGGCGGGGTAATAATAATAATAATAATAATAATAATAATAATAATAATATGAGCTAGTTATTATCAGAAAGCCATATAAACATCCTGCGGGCAAATTAGGATGGGTACTCATTGTTATGTCACCTCCTTATCATTAAAAACACAATGGATGCTTAGTAAAGACTGTGCATAGCCTAACCTCCACACAAGCTTCATGCAAACAAATCGGGATAAATCCTAAACAAATGGATTATCTAGAGGAGAAACTGCTTTCCTCAGGATTTCCCAGGTGAGCTACCCCTGCAAGTGCCTGCCATTTTACAGTCATTTTGTTCTGCTAACTGTTTCCACATCTTACATTATTCTTATATGGGAATATATATATGGGGAATCATGCCCTCCTTCCTTACATCTTAATCTTCTTGAAAATCATAGGCTGCAATCCTAACTCCATTTACCTGGGAATAAGCCCCATCGAAATCAGTGGGAAATGAGCTGGTTATGATGGAAGCTTTAATCTTTACAGTTGCAATTTGCAGTATATCTTAAAGTGTCAGAAGCCAGTAGGTGGTTCTGATTTCTTCTAGTTAACATAGTATTATATGAACTCATTGGCAAATGCGTGTGGTGTTTTTTTTTTTATCTCAGCAGGTTTTTTCCTGCTAAGCATCTGCTGTTTTATGTAAAGGTTGTGCTTTACATGTAGTACCCGCCTTTGTTGTATTCTCAATGCATTTCACTTTATTTTTTATCATTTTATATGGCATTGTGGCTTTAACTTTTTATAAGCCACACTGCATCATGCATTAGAACTAGAAAGATGGGACACGAATCTCGGAATACATACATACATAAGTACATTTGTTTTCCATCGAAGTTGTTTTCAGTTGCTTTTTGGTCTGATTAAATATAAATATTTAAAGTAAAGGCCCTATAAATGAAAGGGTTGCCACACCCAAAACCACCATGGTTAGAAACCTGTATTTCAAATGGATGAACAAAGACAGGAAGTTTAAAGATTAAGTGGTACTCTCCTTTGCTAACTCCCCCCTCCCACCTTTTTCCATTCACAGCCCTCTAGCCTCCCCCCACCCTCTGTTCAAATAAATCCAGCAGTCTAAAGTTCTCCATTTAAACACCAATGGATTCTTCTCTGCTCCATATTGTTATTTTTAACTGCAGGCTCATTTTGAAGTGATGGACTGTGATTGACAGCAAACGGATCTGTTCTGTCACTTGTCTAGGAAGGTTTCTGGGCCTTTTGCAAATGCGAACTGATAATCTGGGTGTTCAAGGGTACATTGCAATCCAAACCAGTAAATATTATTTCTACTGATCTGCAGTTTTCCTCTAGGAAGCCATGGGGAAATGGAACCATCCACTAGCTGCTCACTTTGAGAATACTTTATACAAATAGCCTGTATTATCATATATAATTTACTTTAAAACTACATAGTAATATGTTATGTTAACGTTTCCCCCTTCCTTTGTGCTCAATTACATGACAATGGAAGCTAATAGAAAACCACCAGTTTCCAACTACAGTGGTACCTCGAGTTACAAACGCCTCAGGTTACAAACGCTTCAGGTTACAAACTCCGCTAACCTGGAAGATTTACCTTGAGTTGAGAACTTGGCCCCAGGATGAGAATGGAAATCGTGCACCAGCGGCGCAGTAGCAGCAAGAGGCCCCATTAGTGAAAGCACACCTCTAGTTAAGAACAGTTTCAGGTTAAGAACAGACCTCCAGAACGAATTAAGTTTGTAACTAGAGGTACCACTGTATCTTTATACAGTGGTACCTCGGGTTACAGACTCCGCTAACCCAGAAATAGTACCTCGGGTTATGAAATTTGCTTCAGGATAAGAACAGAAATCGTGCTCTGGTGGCGCGGTGGCAGCAGGAGGCCCCATTAGCTAAAGTGGTACCTCAGGTTAAGAACAGTTTCAGGTTAAGAACGGACCTCCAGAATGAATTAAGTTCTTAACCCGAGGTGCCACTGTATAGCTCCACTTATATTAGTCAAGAGTTCAGCAACACTGACCCAGATAAAGCATAACAAATTCGCTACAATATACACAACCAAAATCACAACCTAACTATGATGAAGACACCTCACAAGGTGGGTCTGAGCTGCTGTGGGAGCTTTCTTTCTTTAAAATGCCACCTCTTGAACTTCCTCTCCCATGCTTTATTAAATGTCTGAAGCTTCTTCCAGCGATGAAAATCGAACTTTTATACCTTCCCTGACGGAATGTGTCAGGTTTTAACAATTCTGCAGCTGGGTTTGAGTTGGGACAATTCTCAGGTTGGAAAGACATCTGAGTACATTTGTACATGTGATCTCGCCTCCATGTCTTAATTAGGCGAATACAAATAATACTTCTTCTTCCACTGGAAAAGTTCACTGATGTTATTGGAAGCCACAATGAACATATGCCTCAACTTTTTACCTCAACAACATGTAAAAGTGCAATTTATTCTTTGCTTGCCTCCCTGTGTGAAAGATTGTGATTTGCCCTCTATTAAATATTGAGAGCTACATTTATTGTGTGCCCCTCCTCAAGCTGTTTGGCTTAAATTGTACCCCCACTAGCAAAATCACATTAAGAGCAGATTGGAGCAAATCTGACTTAAAAAAAGAAGCCACCAACGAAAAAAGCCGATTTTCTCTGTATTCAGCCATTTGTGGGATTAACTTTTCTAATGAGTTCTTATGTGCACACAGGTTTTGCTTGCTTGTTTGTTTGTTTGTTTTCCATGCTAGTAGAGCAGGATGAATTATTCATGACTCCCAAAAGCAAAAAAAAAAAAAACAATAAAAGAAACTCATTGCAAATTCAGCCCCCTTTCTTTCTGGTCACAGGAATACTTTCATTTTTTGACAGAAGAATTTATTTTGCTGGAGTAGCTCAACTGTACGATTTATAGAGAGCACATAGTACCAGTTTGGAGTAAATGGAATGTAGTCATATATATTTTTACATCAAGAATGAAGGGATTTATTATTATTATTATTAATGGTGGAGCTTAATTTGATTCTCTTTATATAGGATTACTCTCTCCCCCCACACACACCTCTTTTTCCTCTCGGAAATATGCTGTACTGCAAGAGCCAGAAGCATTGCTCACATTATGGCAGGAAAGATGAGGTGTGCATGACCTTCATGAAATCCATAGCCCCCAAACATTGACTCTCCCTCTTCACATTTAGTCAATGAATGCCCTCTTCTAAAACCAGTAAGTAAGGGAGCCCATCACCAAGAGGTAAAGGCAATGGAGCCTCTCCAGCCCCATTTAAATTAGGCAGCTTTAATGGGGGATTTGAAATATTCATGGAAGATAATCCTATCTATGACGATTAGCCACATGAAATATCCGTCTTTGGCATATCCTAGAGATTATCATTTGCTAGGAAGCAATAGCAGGAGAGAGAATAATAATAATAATAATAATAATAATAATAATAATAATAATAATAGGACACGGGTGGCGCTGTGGGTTAAACCAGATTAGAAGGTTGGTGGTTCGAATCCCCGCAACAGGGTGAGCTCCCATTGCTCAGTCCCTGCTCCTGCCAACCTAGCAATTCGAAAGCACGTCAAAGTGCAAGTAGATAAATAGGAACCACTCCGGCAGGAAGGTAAACGGCGTTTTCATGTGCTGCTATGGTTCGCCAAAAGTGGCTTAGTACAGTAATGCTGTACGCTGGCTCCCTTGGCCAATAAAGCGAGATGAGTGCAGCAACCCCAGAGTCGGTCACGACTGGACCTAATGGTCGGGGGTCCCTTTAATAATAAAAATAATAATAATTTTTATTTATACCCTGTCCTCTCCTGCCGAGACTGGGCTCAGGGCGGCTAACACCAAATATATAATACATTAAAAACACAAAATCAAACAATTTGTTTAAAATACAATTCGAAATCACATTTAAAATCAAAAATCAAATTAAATGGGAACCCACAAATCATAACTGTAGGGGTAAGGAATTAAATGTTCACCAGGCCCAGCCACCCGTGCTGGTCCCATATGGGCCCATAGAAAGAGCCAAGGAGACCACTTACACACATGGTCCCATAGAAAGAAGGGGGTCAGACTGGGTCCAGACCAAAGGACTGACTTCAAGTCCTAGATGTGGACTTTCTGAAGGCATCTGCTTGGCTGCTATTGGAAATAGGATGCTGGTCAACTAGATGGCCTGATCTAGCAAGGCTCTCCTTAGGTTTCTATGCACAATTTGTGAAGGTGAGCCTCTGTCAGGAATACAACAAAACAAAACATGACAATCTTTTAGACAGGAAGTTTGGAAAACCATGATCTTGAAAACCATATGATCAGGAAAAAACCATGTTACTAGGGCTACATTTCTAGAGACCTCTAGAGTATTTCTCGCTTATAGAGCAATACAGGAGCAGGGAGTGGGACTGTGGTGAGTATCCCTGCTCCTGGCATTGCACGAGCTGAGTAGCCCCTCACTCAGGTGCCCATGTATTTGGGATAAATATCTGCAGGGAGGAAGGCTTAGTGTGGACAGCTGTGTGCACAGAGGCCTCCACATGGCATGGAACCCCATGCAATCAATGTTCTAGGCTGCATGGGAGGCATCACAGTTACAGCTATACTCTTGAGGGCCATCTCTATACAGATGTTCATGCTGTATTCACAGACACTGGAGTGGGGGCGCCTATTGGTCAGTTGTGGGGCTATGTGACATATTCTCAAATTGCATTTGTTTTCAAAGCCCAGTCTCTTGGACTACACTCCTTGGTCAGATCAGTGAGGAGTCCAGCCACCCAACACTGTGCTGCTTTGAGGGGCACACTCACAGCATCCTGGAAGATACTCACAACAGCAGTTCTGGGCTTGCAGGGTGCTGTGAGCTGTGGTCTAAACCACTGAGCCTCTTGGGCTTGCCGATCAGAAGGTTGGCGGTTTGAATCTGTATAATGAGGTGAGCTCCCTCTGCTCTGTCCCAGCTCCTGCCTACCTAGCAGTTTTAAAGCATGCCAGGGCAAGTAGATAAATAGGTACCGCTGTGGCAGGAAGGTAAATAGTGTTTCCATGCACTTTGGTTTCCGTCACAGTGTTCTGTTGCACCAGAAGCAGTTTATGTTAGGATCGTCCTACTCTTGTGTAGGACCCTGGCAGATACACATGCCCAACTGGAATGTTCTCTCCCTTCTGATCGATCGTTTGGGAGCTTCAAAAGCTTTCTTCTGCCCGAACATCACAGCGACTGATGTCAGCACACTCAGGGATCCACAGAATATTTCACAGTTCGCGTAACAGAGCTCAGTAGCTCAGCATTTGGCTAATCTACGTTTATTTACATATAATACACTCAGAGTATTTTGACTTAGTTCATTCCTTTTTCTCATCAGACGGCAAAGAGAGAGAACAAAGGACAATAATCCCACTTCACGGAACACAGTAACACAAACATCCTGTCTCCGTCATTTCCCACACTGTGGAATGAAAACATACACCGTCATGTGATAGACAACAATCCCATGACTGCAGACACGGGGAATGAATCTCCAACAGTTTAGTCATGCTGGCCATATGACCCAGAAAGCTGTCTGTGGACAAACACCGACTCCCTTGGCCTGAAAGCGAGATGAGCACCACTCCCCATAGTTGCCTTTGACTCGACTTAACCATCCTGGGGTCCTTTACCTTTTACCTTTTACCTTTTTCGCATGGCACACTCCAGCGGTAGCGAAGCATATTTTTATAGCTTTGCATGTTTGTGTTGCAGCTTAACATCTCTATATAGCCAGCACAGACTGGCCAATTGCAGCTTGTGCTAACCATTTTCACAACCTCTGAAATGTCAACTGTTGGAGAAGAGCCATATTTTTTATTAGCAAGTCTTCATTTCAGACCAACTTCACAGTGTTTAGGCTTGGACTGATAACTATGAGGATTTACAGTTGACGCCAGTGAGCACTACACCTTGTTGGAGATCTTCATTTAAGCAAAAATGTATTTCTATATTCTATATATTCCAAAAGAATAAGCAAAGACGGTTCACATTTTTTTAAAAAACAAACAAACCTAGCTACAGCAAAACCAGAAAAAACTATGATGAAATAAAAATAACCATAAAAATAGTCACATCAGTGGCTTTTCAGTGAATCAAAAACAGGGCAATAGAGCAACAGTGGCAACCGGAGAAAATGGCTGCAAGCGGGGGATGCTGTCTTGTCATAATTTCTGATTTGGTCTTCTGGGGTTATTTTCTTATTCAGGTGGCACTGCACAGGTGGCAAAGCGGTCATCTTCAGTTCAAGCTTGGCAGGGGGATTAATGGATGGGGAAAGGTTCTGTGGTGGTTGTATGAGTTGTCCCTAAACCATTCTGAAAAGTCTGGAAATATTCACACACAGGATACAATATCTGGAACTGTGTATGAGGTGGAGTTATTTAATGAGCACTGCTTCTGTTAGAGAGTGACTTTGGATAAACATGTGAGTGCTCTGGGTCTCTGAGACCACTCAAAAGATCCACAGGGTGCAGAACCTAATTGAGTTAATTAGTGCACTCCTGTTGATAATGCAGGGATCTTTAAATAAATTAGAGATGGAGCTGGCTTTTCACCAACCATTGACCTTTGAGATGACCTTGTGCAAATTGTTAAAAGTTGTATTATCTCTTCCCCGAACTGTAGAATGCAGGTAAAAGGTACACAAGAAAGCTGAATAGGGCTTTTAAATAGTTAATTATATTGGCTCTTTATATGTCCTTAAATGGATCCTTGGGTTCACCCTCAACTTCCTTCAGAATTTATCTCTGCAAGTTTGTTTCCAAATTGGGATATGCTATAGCCACCTGTCTTCAATTGCCATTGTAACTTCTTTCATTTGAAATAATTTGCTTTTAAGTTTGAACCAATCTGTATAGCAAAGTCTTTTTTCTTGAATAACCTGTATGTGTGTGCATGTGTGCATGTATATACACACACACACAATATTTAGGCAGAAGATTTAAAATGTATTTGATGTATTTTAGAGAATGGAACAGGAAAAGACCCTGACAGTGACAATTTCTTCTAAGGTTACTCCCTACCTCCACTTTCTGCTGCAAACTATTTTCTCTCTGTTTGCAACATCTCTAGAACAGATACAATTCCTGGTGTTAGAAGCTGTGCTGTTTTTTATTCATAGTCTTCTATGTTTCATTTGCTGGCCAGGCAGCATTATGAGTTTATTCTAATTATTGTTAGTTATTAACAAAACAGGATATCAACACACAGTTTTACCCTGGTTTGTGTTAACAAACAATATTTAGAAGAAACCATAGTTCCCTGAGTTCTGATATCATGGGGCAACTGTGGTTTATTTTGAAGCGCAACCAGAAGAATTTGCAAAGAAGAAGCAGGTGAGAAAGGTGTGTATAAGAATGTTCCTATCATGCTAGTATTATGTCTGAGGTGCCACAGGAATGTGAGGGATGGGGAATCACATCTCTGAATAAATCACCAGTGTCACCACCTGTATGTGAGAATGAGGAGCAGTGCCATCCATTCTAAGAATATCAACATTCCAGCTCTACACTCCTTGAGAACATTGGCAGAAGAGTAGAGATTTAGAATGTGATGGTGGCACACCTCTAAACTTCACAGTTGGGCAGACACCCCCAGTACATGTCCTTTGGGGTGGCAGGCCTACAGCAAACATAGTGTAAGTTCCATCCCTAAGATAATAAATGATCTAAAATTTGTAATGTGTTTCTTCTTTTTGAACCATGATTTTGAAAAAAAAAATAACTGGCCTAAGTCACTTTCTGTTCTACTGTGCAATGTGACAATGATGGTGATAAATTGTTGGAAAAGGACATTGAAGGAAAAACCATAAATCAGTGACTCCTCTAAAAATCTATTCATGAGCCCCCGTTTTCTGCTGTTATAACTATATAAATCCCAAGCTTTGGAACCTCTATGGGCAGAGCTCTGATAGGCCGATGGAGGATTTCCTCGTGTGGGTCACTCAGTGTGGGGCTAATTAGAGCTGCTTAGCTTGCCTAAAAAGACTGAGAATGCAAGGCTGAGTGAAAGAGTACTTTCTGTTTCATAGGTGTTTCTTTGTCCCTCTTTTACTCATCACTAATCCCCACTGGGATCCCTTTCAAGGATCACTGCGACAGAGTATTCCCAAGGCCACACTGTCAGTGGGATCATTCAACTAAAGGCTCGAACTAGAGATTACACGGTAAAATGGTATTCCTAGCCTTGATTTGCCATTTAATGTGCATATAGGATCAAGGGGCATTTGTAGAAGTGAAATGGCTGGGCCAGAAGGCTACTTAACTCTTAATGCAAAGTGGTACCTCAGGTTAAGAACAGTTTCAGGTTAAGAATGGACCTCCGGAACGAATTAAGTTCTTAACCCGAGGTACCACTGTAATCTTATTTAGATAATGCACTTGCGTGAAAGAGAACATTGCCACCTTCCTGGTGAAAATAAAAAGAAATAAAAGGCAGAAGCAGTTCCTGATGGAAAAATAAGAAACAGCTCCTAAATGATTTCAGGCATTCCACTCATTTGTAATAAATTGCCTTTGTTTTAAAGAGTAAATATTGAAACACCTACTGAACATCTGTCTGTCATGGCAATTTTGTTATCAGGCTCCTCAGATCCTGGTACTTATTCTTTTTAAACTGCATAACAGCTAGGATTATTAAAAATAAAATACAGCAGTATTTTGGCACCCACTTCTTTCTCTGGGTTCTATATTGCACTGTTGTCATCATTTAAAACTCAATCAATTCTACTGAACTGCTGAGCAGATGGCAAGACCGGCCCATAAGAATCTGCACAAGGCAATTAGAAAATGCAAATATAAAATTAATACAAGGGAATTAATTATCAGTGACATCTCCCAAGCACTGTATATACAGAAATCTGCCTGTTTCTCAGATACTAGCTAGACATGTTGATCACTGCAATGATGCTCTCTTCTTTAACTGCCAGGGCCTCTGAGATTTAACTGGGAAAGCAGAGTTTAATTATATGGGGATAAACCCCACTGGGGCTTCTTATTTATGTTGTGAAAAGGCCAGAAGAAGAGTTCAGAAAATGTTTGTTTGCTCAGAAGATAACAAGATGCATCTTTAAAAGAGTACATTACAAAATTGGTCCAGAATCAAAATTGCCCCCAAATTAACCCTAGAAGTAGCTGCTGATGCACATTCAGATGTGCTTACTCATTGTCCCACAAGTGGAGCAAAGGCTTGACAAGGGAGGAATTGGTAAATGGTTTGTGTGTGTGTGTGTGTGTGTGTGTGTGTGTGTGTGTGTATTTGAAGAATTGGGAAGAAATTCAACCAATCTCACACAAGTGGTACAGGTAAAAAAAAATCTACAGCCTTCTGTAAATGAAGATCAATTCCAGCCCCCAAGCTGACTTGATTGGATACCACCTTTCCATAAAAGGAAGCCATGAGGGTATGACCCGACAGATGTTCAACTTCCAGGAGGTGGCACATTATAAGTCCTGAGAGAATGTAACTAAGCAGCCCCCCAAGCTGATCAGCAATAGGAGGTGATTGGTGAAGTGTCCCCCTGTCCTGAGAGCCGTCTATGCTCCAAACCACATAACTGCCTGCACTAAATGAACCAAAACAGCCAAATAAAAAGTAAACTACCACAGCCAATCAAATTCGTTCATCCCCCCCCAAAAAAAAATATAGTCCGGCCCACCACCAGATCTGAGGGATAGTGGACCGGTCCAATGTTGAAATGTTTGCTGACCCCTGCTCTACTCATTCACAAGTGGTAACTGGCAAAGCCCATACTGCTCATGGGGTGGGGCCGGGTGCAGATTGCTGGAAAGACATAGAAGGAAGAATTCATGGCAGGGCCACCTTTTATTGGGAACTTGCTCCCTTAAGCCTATTGGCCAAAATAGGGCATGTTGTAGAACAACCAGCCTCATATAACCAAGGTGCTTAAGTCCAACTAACACATGAATGAGTTAATGCCATATAGAGTAAACTGTCCTGCCAAGCTTAGATAGGTCACTTCCCCTCAAATTGGGAGGAAGGAAGTGAAGTCTATTGTTTCTCTCAGTCTACCAAACTCAGACCGCATGGCCTTTTTACAAAGCCATCATTGTTTTCCTAGATAAATAATTTAGGAACTTTCACATATTACTAGAGCTACATCAAGGAAAAAAACCTATTATGTGTTACTTTCAAAAATTATGCTTATTGTTTTCTGACATTACACAGTTACTCTAAGGAGATCTCACCAGGCTATTCATGGGATAATAAAACAAGCTTATACAGTGATACCTCGGGTTAAGTACTTAATTCATTCCGGAGGTCCGTACTTAACCTGAAACTGTTCTTAACCTGAAGCACCACTTTAGCTAATGGGGCCTCCTGCTGCTGCTGCGCCGCCGGAGTCCAATTTCTGTTCTCATCCTGAAGCAAAGTTCTTAATCTGAAGCACTATTTCTGGGTTAGCGGAGTCTGTAACCTGAAGCGTATGTAACCCGTGGTACCACTGTATACATTGATTCATCATGGATGTGTGTGGAATCATATTTGCTCTCCCATGAACCAAAATGTGGGAACAGATTGGTCACATTCCAGGGCAATGGTATGCATGCTTAAACCCCGCACTCATTTCAGTGAGATTGTAGTGTGTTTGACAGTACACTGGACTATGGCCAGATAAAATTTACCCTATGAAGAGAATAGGATGAATTATAACAATGCTTCCTAGGATTATGCTTTCTAAGATTCCCCAGAGGTTCTGTTCTTTGCTCAGCTCTTTAAAAAAAATCAGATCTAAACTAGGGGTATTCAACATATTGCTCCCCAGATGTTGCTGGACTCCCATCATCCCTGCCCATTGACCAATTTTTTCTGACTCTAATGGGAGTTGGAGAGCACCACACTGGGTACCTCTTCTGTAAAATAGCCAGTGTGGTGTAGTGGTTAAGAGCAGTAGTCTCGTAATCTGGGGAACCGGGTTCGTGTCTCCGCTCCTCCACATGCAGCTGCTGGGTGAACTTGGGCTAGTCACACTTCTTTGAAGTCTCTCAGCCCCACTCACCTCACAGAGTATTTGTTGTGGGGGAGGAAGGGAAAGGAGAATGTTATCCGCTTTGAGACTCCTTAAAGGGGAGTGAAAGGCGGGATATCAAATCCAAACTACTACTACTACTACTACTCTTCTTCTTCTTCTTCTTCTTCTTCTTCTTCTTCTTCTTCTTCTTCTTCTTCCCACAGCATCAATGTTTAAGTAAATGGGCATCACATGTGTGCACAGATCTATTCTATTTTTATGACAACAATCATAACAAATCACAAACTACTGCTCCTTAGTGAACTGAGATATGTGTGGGTGGATTGCTCTCGTTAGAAAGAAAGAAAAAGCTTTGCATACATCAGTGCTTACTTGTAAACAGAAGTTTCCATTCTGGATTCCTTGTTTATGAAGAAGGATGGCTGAACTTTTCTCAGATTACAATCAAGTGTCAAAAGTGTCAAAAATAAAAACAATCTATAGAAGGGAAAACACAATGGATAATTTTGTCTTCCTCTGAGGGGCGTTACGCTATGAACAGATAACACACTTCCATAACACCATATGTACATCCATACCCACTAAAGGGGGTGTTGAGTTTGCCTAAAATAACATTTCAAAATAAGTTCCAGTTTGAGAGAAGTATCAGAGAAACAAAAACTATTTATATTAAATGAGTAAAAAATGTATTATGAGGAGGACCACCAATGCCAACATGATAAATGCATTGTTTTCTCCCTGCTGTTGTCCATGGATGTAAACCCACAAGCTAGAGTTGCATTTTTAGGCACATTTACAGTAATTAGTAAGGTAAAGGTAAAAGTACCCCTGCCCGTATGGGCCAGTCGTGTCCAACTCTAGGGTTGTGCGCCCATCTCACTTAAGAGGCCGGGGGCCAGCGCTGTCCGGAGACACTTCCGGGTCACGTGGCCAGCGTGACAAAGCTGCTCTGGCAAACTGGCACTAGTGCAGCACACGGAAACACCGTTTACCTTCCTGCTATAAAGCAGTACCTATTTATCTACTTGAACTTAGGGGGGCTTTAGAACTGCTAGGTGGGCAGGAGCTGGGACCGAAAGATGGGAGCTCACCCCGCCGCGGGGAATTGAACCGCCGACCATGCGATCGGCAAGCCCTAGGTGCTGAGGTTTTACCCACAGCGCTACCCGCGTCCCTGCAGTAATTAGTAGCATGGCCAAATAACAGATGAGGGGATCAATAACTCTTGGGGTAACAGGATCCTTGATGCAGGTGAGATTTTCCATACCCCATTCTTTCCTGAGGATCTATGCTCCGTCCCAGTGATTGCTACTGTCTGTACCCAAACATGTTAAATGCCTGCCCTTGTAGAAGAACTAATACAGCTCTCATTCTGAAACTTGGTGGGCTTTGTTCTCTCAGAAAGGGGCACCATGCTTGCAAATTGTTTTCGCTTACGGCAGAAAATTCCTTCGCTTAAAAACAAATGAAGGTGCCTTGCACAAAAACCTTTGGGTGTATTTCCCTACAATTTGGCAGTCTTAATCCACCCTGTAGGAGCTGCTATGGCTACAAATGCCATGCCTGAGAAAAGGGGAAGACATTATAGCTATCTTTAGATTAGTAAATATAATAATAATTTATTATTTGTACCCCACCCATGTGGCTGGGTTTCCCCAGCCACTCTGGGTGGCTTCCAACTAAGATTAAAAATACATTAAAACATCAGTCATGAAAACTATCCCTAAACAGGGCTGCCTTCAGATGTCTTCTAAACGTCAGATAGTTGTTTATCTCTTTGACATCTGGTGGGAGGGCATCCCACAGGGTGGGTGCCACTACCACTAAATGGGAATCAGTAGATCTGGGAAGCTTTGTCTTTAACAGATCTCATTTCGTCCCAAGTAACAAGTCAAACTGGAAAGATCCACAGAAGCACTACTTCTCAATGCATTGATGACATATTGTAGACTTAATTCTCCTGTAGAGTCTTAGGGGAAAATGAATGTAAAAGATGTAAAATGTATCTAAAAAATCACTTGAGAGCAACAGCATGTCATCAAGTCTCAATACTCCCAGTGGGAATTGCAATGTCCATTTCAACCCATGTGGTGACAGAAACATCCTAGACAGGCAGTCTTAGTCAGCTCAAATCACTTGTTGAAGAGCACAGACAGGCATCCCACAGACCAGCTTGTGCAAATCCTTAAGAGAGTAGGGATCCAGCAATGCATGGATTCCAGAGTGAACCCCTGCCCAGATCCCCACATTGGTCTCTAGATCAGATCCAGTGTGCACACGTTTGAATCACAACTGGTCAGTGGTTAGGAAGGAAATACATTTTGAATTGGGATTTGTGAAGTCTGGTGTTGGTGTTTGTGGGTGTGGGTGTGTGTAGGCAGATTTAACGTGATGCGGCCACAACTGAGGACAATTGGTGCAGGGCCAGCCCTACCATTAGGCAATTTCATTGCTAGTATTAAAGTAAGATGCAAGTCTGGTCAGCTTTGTACAAGGGAAGCTATCTCATTCTTTATCTCAGAAAGCAAAATGTCTTGTTGAAGTACTAAACTGGTGTCCATTAGACATCCAGGTATCATGAAAGCTTACGTACACTGCTAATTAGAACAATAAGGCATGAACAAAAGGCTGTTAAGGTCTGACAATACTGGCTTCTCCTGTACCCAATTCAAAATGCTGGTTTTAACCCTTCAAGCCTTATGCAGCTCAGAACCCCTATAGCCAAAGGACAAACTTTCCCCTTTCAGACCTTCCTGGACCCTCATTTCATCATCTGAGGCCCTTCTCTGCATGCCACCTTTGTGAGAGGTCCAAAAGGGGGCAACAAGAAAATGGGCCTTTTCGGTACTAGCCCCTCCCCCCCAACAATTTATGGAATGCTCTCCCCAGGGAGGCCTGCCTGTCACCAACCTTGTCATCATGTTGACACCAGGCAAAGACATTTCTGTTTTCCAAGACATTTTGGCAGCACCAGTGATACAACTGCTTTGTGAAATCTGCTTTTAATCATGTCTAATGATTCTATTATTATTGTATTTTATTTTTATTGTAAATCACTTCAGGACTTTGTTAGTTGGAGACAATGTACAAATGAAATAAACCTAAACCAAAGCTAAAAAAACTATTTTGTTCAAAAAGAGAACTCCTAAGCACATGATGGTTGTAAAAGACTTTCTCCGTGGAGAAGTTAATGCTGCCATCACTTTAATGGCAGAGAGAATGCTGGATTGTTTTTAATACAATAAACCTATTTGCCTCCTACTTGGCTATCTCCTTAATTTATTGCAGAAACTGTGAGATCAATACATAATAACTGTGCAATTTAGGAAACATGTTACAAGGTGTCACAAGATTATCATTCCAGTTAAAATGGAATATCAGTGTTGAGATCTTTTGAAGAAAATGAGGACAAATTTTCATAAACTGAAATATGCCAACTGAACTGGTCCTGGATCTGTCTCTTATCACTTCAGCAGTATTCTTCACTGTCAGATATATTGTAGTATCAGATATGACCCTTTGATCCAATAAAAGTTAATAGTTTGAAATCTTCTTCAGTCTACCATTTCCAGGGAACAACAGAGCCACAGTAAGGGGGAGAGAATCTATAGTTCTATATGGACCAATTGTTTCCTCTTCCTACATCATGTGCTCTGATATACAATCCTAGTAGGTTCTGCAATACACAACCCCTCCCAACTTCTCCTCCATTTTGACAGTATCATTCCCTCTCTTGCTCCCATATGCCAGCTAAACCTGTTCTGGGAGTTCTGCTGACTCTCCAGAGCAGATTTAGGGGGCATAGCAGAAGAAGATTCAACTCAGTTGAATCCTGCCCCCTGGTTTCTGCTCACTTTTTGTTGTTCAGTCATTTAGTTGTGTCCTACTCTTCTTGACCCCATGGACCAGAGCACGCCAGGCACTCCTGTCTTCCACTGCCTCCCACAGTTTGGTCACTCACTGTTATTTTACTATCCTATGGAGCCTGAGATTTCTTCCTCTCATTTGTTATTATAATTTGTTCAGAATAAGCAGATACCTAAGAGTGTACAAAATAAACTATGGAATATATCCATGTAAGTCATACCTTGAGTAAACCCACTGAATTCAATGGAGATGACTAAAGTAAGTGCATTGATTTAGTTGGATACAACCCATTGTGTTCATTCATGTGTGTATGTGTAAATAAACACACACAAACATCGTTGTTCATTTAAAAAACAACCATAATCCCCTCCCCCCAAATAATCACAGGACAGTCTACTAAATACTAAAAGAGGAGCATGTATGTATTATGGGAACTGTGAAAAGCACTGAATGAGGACAAAAACTCAGATAACTTTCCCAGGGCTTCTTCTTGCAAGCTTACCTTTATATTCACTTGGATTAAAATGCTGTTCATTGCATACTGTATATGATATTGCAATTACGTGTGTGTCTATGTTTGTGTGTGTTGTATCTATTTCCCAGTAATTAGTATCCTGGGGAGGAATTTCATTGCTACTGTAGTTATTTAATCTAATAAAGTGTTGTTATGAAACCAGCCTTGAGGTATTTCTGGAACTATATTAGAATGAAGTAACTTTAATGTCTGTAAGAATATCCATTGACCCTGACCTCAGATCCTGTAGCTGGAATTACAATATTTCTTGAGATGTTTTCTTAGCAATCTTGTATATCCTCATCAAGAAAATAACCGCAGGCACACTTTCATGATTCAATTACGAAAATACAAAGAGTGTGGGAATACTGCCATGTGCTAACAAGAAATAAGAAAACAGTAATCTTACGCTGAATGTCAGCCATGCAGAAATACATAAGAGAAAAGGAAGGAATCCCCAGAGATTTTGTTAAAGCTATTCCTTATTCTGCAAGAACCTCTGTTTTCAAACACCTTGCCTAGGGTACATTATGATCTGGATTGACATGGGGCTAATCTAGTAGGAGTCTGGTAAATCCTGCCTTAGTGCAAAGGCTGGATCTGAGTGACCTCCTTCTGATCCTTTCAATCCTGCGATTCTCTGTTTCTACACTGACTAGAGTTCAGTTTCTCCAGCAAGAGAACTTGACTTCCAGTTCCAATTTGTGCTTTGGGAAACTGGACTCTTCTAATTGATTGCTACTATAAGCTAGTATGATTGACAGAGAATAGATAAATTGATGGCCGTTTTGATATGGATGTTATCTTTTATTATAGTATTGGGATGTATACTGCATTCATGGAAGGGGAGGGGTTTTTTTGTTCCATGGAAATTCCTGCTATCCATTTGGAGCCGACTAGTGTTTCAACCAATTACTGAAGTGAAGCTTAAAGCATCTCAGATTTGCAGGAGACAAATTCACACTCTTACCACAACTGGTAATTTGTGCATTAAAAGTTCAGCTCTGGGTCATCAAATTTGGCATCTTTCTTTGTGGGCTGTGTCCTTTTCCTCTGGCGCTGCTGAAACTAGACTTACAGCCACATCATTTGTGGCTGCACTCATGGGCAAGCTCCAGAGAACACAATGAAACTTACCACCAAGCAGACATGCATAGCATTTGTCATAAAGCCACCAAGCCAGTGTCACCCACTCCTAACTTAATTTTGTGCATGACCGTTCAGCTAAACCCCAAGAAAAATTAGCAGTACTGTAATTACTGGGTTGAGTCCAAGTTTCCTCTGAGCAGAGTTCCTCTGAAGTAATTACCCTATTGGTGGATGGAAAGGCAATTTTCACAAACCCTTCATTGCCCTTTCAGCCTCCAGTGCTATCCAAAATCTGCTCCAGAAGGTTGGGAACTTTTAAGAACATTGAGACAGTGCTCCCACCTCCATTTAGTGGGAACCTCCATTGGAACAGAGTCTATTTGGTAATAATAAAGAGTCTTTCCATTTGCAGAATGGCAGTTCTGGATCTAATCCAGTACATATTCCTAAATACTGGGGGCAGGGAAGTATCACCAATTATGTTAATGTCTGAAGAAAACTTACAAAGGGTGATTCAGATATTTTAAAGAAAATAATTTTAAAAAGTTATTTAAATTGGCTATAGCTGACTGATTTCAGTTCTGGGTGTTGACCAACATGCCAAGGCCTGTCTTACTGAACAGTGAAAACTTTTCCTAAGGGCTGAAGTGAATTTCACTGCAGCATTTGTTCATGCTCTCAAACCATTAGGAAACAGAAGAAACATGCAACTCTTGGTGCTTCGTGGAAGAATCTTAAACTGAGCTCCTGGGAAAGAACATCCAGTCTAATTCATTGCTCAGTGAATAAGTAAAAACTGTACAGTGCAGTAAAATGGTCAATTATTGTGCTTTATAAAGATTGAATCCCAAATATATAGGGAGAAGTTTGTGTGTTCAATGTGAATGTTCATTGGCACTGGGAAATTAAAAGTGTCACCCATGAAATAGTAAAACTCATTAAAGCAGAGTATCCTTTTAAAAGTTACGGATTAACTTTATTACCAGCTTGGTGATAGCAAGTCTGCTTGCTTAAATCCACTTTCTTTTGGCATTCCTGAACATTATCAAACCATATTAACCAAAGTGTGATTAGAACAAGGAAAAACTTTACTTTATTAAAATCAAACCTGAAGGCACATCCACTGGGAAGGCTGATACCAATTCACAATACTTACTGCATTTGCCTTTTCCTCTTTATTTAAAGCCTTCTATTACTTGTGTAGATGTGTGAAATATCCTTCTTTTCATGCCGCCGCCGCCCCCCACCAGCTTTTAAGGTATGGAATCAAAAAGGCAAGAGTGACCTCTAGTGTTCACAAGCCCATTAGAACTTGAGAAACAGCTAGTTCTCTCCCATCACTGCATGAGGAATGTCATTTGTTTTAAATATATCCCCACCATTTTAAACTCCTATAAATTGCATCCAGGGAACAACACACAGCCAAGCAACATTTTTTTAAAAAAAGTCTAGCAAAATGCATCTCTTTAAAAAGAGGTTTCATATTCTAGAGTAATTCCTGGAGTACAATTTGGATCCTCAGCTACTTCAATGGACAGATATGACCTCTGTCACTTCCCCTGGCATAGAAGCACTTGCACAAACTAACTCATATCTAGCAGTGTTTTCTGAACAATTCAATTTAAATCCTGAATTTTAAAGACTGCCACTGTATCCTCCTGTTCCCAGCATCTTCTAAAGCAAAACATTGGCATATATGACACTCTTGGGCTACAATTCTCAGCGGATTTCCAGGGGATTGATGCCCATTTAGCTCAATGGGACACAGCATGCTAATTGCAAGGTTAGCTATCCACAGTCATGCTAAACGATCATCATGGCAAAAGTGCCAAGGCTGAATCCAAAGAAATGTATATATCCATGCTGGCCTCCCTATTTCTCCCTTTTGCAGTGACACTGCACTTCACAGAACATATTATCACAATAATTGTCTCCTAATGCCCTGTAGAACAGCAAAAGAGGGTCAATACCCCCACAACACTTAAGCTGAGGGGGGTGCATGGGGAGGACAGATGTTATGGGGATTTCTTGTCAAATGGAGGACACAAGGAGCCAAACTGTATGCACAACGGCTTTTAAAAGCGAAAAGGTATAAAAAGTACCAGTGTCTTAGTCCTATCATCAGATTTGCACCACTGTTGTTTTTCTTTCTTCCTTTTAAAATCCACACCAATCCCTTCATATTATGGACTCGTTCAGTCACATGGGCTTCCTAAGTCTAAATGCCACGCTGTGTCAAGATCTGGCTTTCTACATTCCAAAATATAGTTAATCTGCCCTGGCGTGGGAAAAATAGACACCAGGACTGATAGGTGAAGCAGCAAGATGCAGTTAGGATGGTTCAGATATTTTCCCATGCCCTGACTAAAAACCCCCCAAACCAAACCAAACCCAAAAGGATTCCAGTAAGGGATGGAGAGGTCGTTCCATGAAGGTAGGATTACACAGAATTAAGAGGGGCGCAATCTAGTTTGGCAAGCAGGGGCGTGTAGTTATGAATCGTTAAACACTCAGCAGGAGAAGGCAACCGAGGTGACTAAAGGCATTTCCTTGATATCATCAGCCGCATGAAAAATGAAATCTTAACGCAGGAGTATAAATAAACAGCAGTTCAAATACAAGTAGTAGGGGGAGGTAGGGGAGGCACTTTTTAAAAAAGAAGCCCGAGGCACATATATCTATTGCAGAGGGGAAAGGATGTGCAGATTTCCTGTCATTTTAGGATGGAAGGCCCCCATCACCTTAGTTCCTCAGTGATACAGAGAGGCCGATTTGCAGGGAATGCACTTAAGCGAACTTTAGACGCGGGAGCCACGCACCTTGCGCTCTCGCTCTCTCTCTCTTTCCCTCCCCTCCCACTACTACTCCAAAGATCACCCCCCCGCTCCAGACCTCCCCGTCAAATGTTGTGTAAGCGCCGGGTGGTTGCGAGATACAGGGCTTCCTTTGATACTTACAGTTGGTAGCCGCTAATCCAAGATGCCAGAAGCTGAACAGCAGCAAAGTCAAAACGCTGAAGAGTTGGGGGATAGGATCCATTTTCTCGTGCCGTCTCTGCCTGCGTAATCTCCAATTTCAGAGCGTGGCTGCTGTGCCTTGGCTCCCTTACTCCATCCGGCATCCAGGCACCCTTTTGGAAGACGCCGGAGAGGGAGAATGCGAAAGACACCTCTGCCCCTCCTTACCCAGATCTTCTCGAAAGCAGCAGCAGGTCCAAAGAGACACACAGAGAGAAAGCAACTGCGCCTCAACGCCAAAAGGCACTCATAAGGCAGGTCCTGAAATCCACCTCCAGGAGCTGCGATAGGGATTCAGCCAGCCTGGAGCTGAACAGCTCCTTATAGGCGCGAGGAGCCGTGCGCGCTCACTCCACCTCATGCTCAGCCTCCTCCTCCCCGTCACACCTCCCGCCTGCTAGGGAGGATCCTTTCTCATTACTATTATCAAGCCCTGATGATAAGCGTCGGAGTTACAGGGGAACTTGGCTGCCCAGAGCATCTTTCCCACTCACTCTTAGTTAGGGGGGCTAGCTAGTGTATCAGCCGCGACGGCGCGGGGTGGGGGAGAAGGAAAGCACCCAAATGAAGGTGGGGATGGAACGGAGTAAAGGCGGGGGGGGGGCGATTTGCAAATCTCTGTGTGGCCCTGTCTGCAAAGGAAAGAAAAGGGAGATCTTAGAAGATGAAAGGTGCAGGAAAGAAAAACCTTCGCCCCTCTCTATTTATCTATTTTAATATTTCCACACCGCACTGCATTCTGTTTCTTTATTTATTGCAAGTTGAAAACTAGGAAATTTATTGTGGCAGGAGTTTCTGTAGCTCATTTCATAGGCTGCGTGAAATGGGCAGCGTTGATCATTCTGCTTTCTCTCTCTTTCTCGCACACAGAGGGAAGCGGGGTGGGGGGAGGAAGGATACCGCTGATGAGGCTCTTTCTACACAGAGAGGGAGGGAGGGGGGTGTCTTTAGCACAAGATGAGATTTGAAAATGAATGAGGGGAACGAATGAATGCCGATCTACTGGCTGGAAGCAGGGTTACCATATATTTTCATGTGTTGATAATCTACCCGTGCAAACACAGAAAAGCACATCAAGCCATTCATTGCAACCAAACCATAGCACCTGTGAAAGTCAGTTCCTGAGCTGGAAACCGAGGCAGTTATTGGAGCCAAGTTTCTGTTTGACTGCTTGATTCATTTCTGACAACTGTCAGAACCGTTTTGCTATTATGTAGGAAAGGAGGAAGTGTCAGACCGAGTTTTCCCCTCCTTTTCTTTTTTTCCTTTTGGATCAGTGATTCCAGGTGGGGGGAAATGTTGTCTCTCATTGCTCCCACTGCACTTCTGCTGTCCTTTCCAGAACCTTAGCTTAATAATTCCCAAGGCTTAACCTTGTTGCTTTACTGCTGCTTTGGATCACGTCAATTGCAGGCTGTATCAAAGATGGATAAAAATTACATTAGTGATCCCAACTTTAATCCTTGAGGAGAGAATTTATTTGGAGCATTAAGGTCTTTGTTGGAAGTAATTTGCTGGTCTACAGCCATAATAAACAAACCAGAGAAGGGTCAGAAATAATTAGCGGTTTTTTAGATCACTAGCCCATATTCTTATGATGGGCCCATGGAGAATGGAGCTCTAAATTGCTGGCATGCTGAAAGAAAGAAGGCGGTGAGAGAAAACACACGCTTTGGCTGTTTTGTGGGAAACTGCTTTCTTAGTGATTAGATAGCCTGGAGAATTAAAAAGCAACAGCAAATGGGATTTTGAGCTTTAAATGGACAATCAAACAAAAGCTAAATCACACTTCTCCATGGGATTTTTTTGAAAGAAAGGACAAAATGCTGCTACAAGGATTCCTTATGAGAACTTTATATGAAAGAGAGGAGAGAGGCAATAGAAATCAAAGTCCTGTGATGAGGTAGGGAAAATTGGTTAAGTTTCTAATGTTTTCAGTTGCAGAGGAAAGATAAGCACATGGCTAAGTGCTAACACCCCCAAAGTGATGAAAACAACCAAAAACAAAGCATGAATCTCATTGGATTCCTTGAAATCTCATGATTTATAAAATAAATACCATTTATTATTAATAATTATGCCGATATAGTATCACCAATGTACAGTCATGGCACGTTGCAGAGTGACAGAGAAGGACAGTGGAGGGAACAACAACTGCCAACCTCACAAGCAAAAGTTTGACAGAAAGGAACGCAAGAGAGGGAACACTGGTGAAGATTAAGGGTGGCAAAAGGAACAGAGGAAGAATAAATCCAGAATCTCGTGGCATCCATTTCCTTGAATGCATGAGTGGAGGGGGCAGAACTGGGGCTATTCCCATTTACTATACCCTCAAACCATGCATATTCAGATGAACATGTGGAAAGGACCTCTATGGAGGTTCAGCTATGCACGTGAAAGAATCTCTTTACACACCTTAAGTTGAATGTGCATATTTGGTGTTGCATGTTCTGCAGTGTTCTGCAGGCATCTCATCATGGTGCTGGGATTACGAGATCATAATGCTGCTTCCCTCTCTTTATGTTCACTGAGCAGAGATGACTGTACTTAGTGCTGGCAGCAGTTAAGCTCTAAGAGGTTGGGCCAAATGAGTTATCAAAGAGGTGAGCTTTGGAGGAATAGCTTGGAGGCAGAAAGAAGAAGCCACCATTACCCACTTGCAAGCCGTTGTAGCTGGGGTGGTGGTGCCACAGATGACTATTGCTTACCTGGATGGGGCAGCAGTGGGAACACCAGATTAGGCTCTTAACAAAGCCACGTGTGTCTACCTTTGATGTAACAGAAAGGAAATAAAACAAAGCTCTCTGATTCTTTGGAATGTGGAGGTAGAAAATACAGGTGGGGCCTGAAACAAAATGTTCCTGCTCCATGTTTCAGCCAATCAGACATGTTGTTTTCAATGAGACTCCATTCTGCTCCCCCTTCCACCCAGTATTCCACCCCCACAACAGTCAGCCAGCATTCTGTGTACACCAGGCTTCCTCCACCTCGGCCCTCCAGATGTTTTTGGCTGACAACTCCCATGATCCCTAGCTAGCAGGACCAGTGGTCAGGGATGATGGGAACTGTAGTCTCAAAACATCTGGAGGGCCGAGCTTGAGGAAGCCTGGTGTACACTATACTCAGTCCTTAGTAGCCTTTCCCTCCTCTTTTAAGCTACCCCCCTCCCTGCAAGGAACTGATGGGCAGCCTTAGGCAAAGCTTCCTGAGATACTCAGAAGGGAACAGGCCATTCTTCAACATTTTAAATAAACTATTTCCTGCTTAACTGTTCCTTTTGCCACTGGATAGGGATACCACCCAACCTTTTCAAGCCCCAAACCTGGACATACGTCTTCCGAGATGCATTCCTGGGAGAGTCACATGACCCACGCCTCACTCTCGCCCTGAAGAAAGCACTTTTGGGGGGTGAGATGGCAGCTCTAGATTGTGCGAGCCCATGGCACCCATCATGGCCACTGAGATCTTGCAGAAAAAAATGGGATTTCCCATTCCCCCCCTCCCCCGGGCACTTTGCAGGTATGGATAGGGCAGGTGAAGAACTGGGCTTTTGAAGTGCCACAACCCCCTGAGCTGATGACAACCCCCCAAAAAATGATCATAAGGAAAGTGTCTTATGTTGAAAGAGACTATTGGTCCATCTATTACACTGACTGTCAGCAGTTATTCACGGTTTTGGACAGGAGTCTTTTTCAAGCCTACAGGGAGATGCTCTCTGAGGATTGAATGTGGGCCTCATGTGCTCTGCAGCTGAGCTTGGGCCCTTCCCTTAAGGAAAGTGCCACATGGTGAGTGGGGTATTTAGAGAAGACTCCTGGGTTTTGCAAAGTATAGTTTCCAACTTTGTTGTTCTTGTTTATTCATTTAGTCGTGTCCGACTCTTTGTGACCCCATGGACCAGAGCATGCCAGGCACTCCTGTCTTCCACTGCCTCCCGCAGTTTGGTTTCCAACTTACCTGAGAGTATAGTGTCTTTTTACATGCTAATGGATAAATCCTGCTTTCCCACCCTATTTTGGAAGCCTGGTGATTTTCATTCTATGGTCAGGCTGATGATACATATTAAGGCTTGAGCCAATTCTACTCAGTTCGCCTCTATTCTTCGATAAGAACTAACTTGAAAGGTGGACAAGGCAGACAGTGTTTGGTCTCCAAATTATGCTAAGGTTAATGAATCCCTTGTATCAGCTAAAAAACTATAACTGAAAAATCCTAACTGGGAATAGAAAGTGCCGTAAAATTATGGTGGTTTTGATCTGCTTTTCTCAGTCAGTTCATGCTATACTTTACTCTTCAAATAACCTATATTTCAACCAGACATTATAACAACAGCAACAAATGCCTTGCAAAACCATGAAGGATTGGATTCAAAATGTCTCTTCCATGTATAGGAGAGCTTCTCCTGTGTGGTGTGCCAGATTTAGCTCAAGATCCTTGTGAGAGAAAAGTGAATTAAAATTCAGAGCCATGCCTCTGCTTGCACATTGAAGTTGCATAATCTCTTGCACAACTCTCAGTGTGCTGTTATATAATATGTCACATATAATATGTCACATATATAATATGTCAGTGTCACACAATGGGTACTTCCACTTCTATTTTATGAACAGGAATAGTACAAGAACATGCTGGCAAATTCAGATTACACAATTACAGCTGATTTGCTTGTGCAACAAACTTGCTTCCTTCTGAAACTTGATGTTGTTCCATAAAGAGAGTATAGAGAAATGTACTGGAAAGCAACGCAGAAGGAATGCTCAATAAAAAGTCAGCATTGTCTAACCTCCCTGCAAACTTTGTGCCAATAAATCAGGATGAATGTTCAATAACCAGCTTGGCTGAAAGTGACTGAAGTCTGATGCTACCTCTTGCAAAACTGCTCACAGAACAGTATGGCTGCCAGAGTTTCTTCCACCAGCATAGGAGTAGGGAACTTGTGGCCCTCCAGATGTTGTTGGCAGGCTCAGCCAGCATGGCCAGTGGTCAGGATGGTAGGAACTATAGCCCAACATTTGGAGAGCCACGGGGCCCTCCCCTCAGTCTTATCTGGATTGAACCTCATTTTATTGGCACTCATCCAGTCCATTACCAAAGCAAGACAACAGTCCAGCACATTCACTGCGACACCTGCAGATGTAAAGGATCGGTAGAGTATTGTGTCATCAGTATATTGCTGACCTGTTTTCAGGATATTTCTCATATATGGGTTTGAATACCCTTATTTCTTCCTGATAGTAACTGAAGCTGAGGTTTACCATGTAGTCTTGTGCATGCTTACTACAAAGTAAGTCCTACTGAATTCTATAGGAATTCAGGTATGAAATTTGAGGTATGAAATTGCATAATGCGTCCCCCACCCCTGATTTGTTCAGACGGCACATATGAATATTAGCTCTCTATTTTATTTTATTCATATCTCGGGATGTCTATCCTTTCCACCAAAGCATTTGATAATGCATTCTTATGGGTTTGTAGGTTAATCCATCAAGCTCATTCAAATCAGCATTAGACCACTTAATTATATTCATGGCATAAGTCAGTTTCCAGACTGCCCAAGTGCTAATTGCTTTTAGCTGTAAGATCAGTTTCCAGCCTTTTGAGGAGTCTCTGTCTATAGAGTTGCTGTTAAGAGGATTCTAAAGTGGAGAAGGCTACATGGTTGATCCCAAGGGGTAGCTGGGTATATATCAAGCATAGGTAACATATGGGTGTTTACAACATGTTCCCGTCACTCCACATCTTTGCTTTTATCTTTCTAGGCTCAACAACATTCCCCCCCCCCCATCCTCATTGGAAAATCTGTCAGTTTGTTTATTAGCGTTCTGCTATTTTGGTTTCTAAGCACCACCATCCACTGCACAATCCTATCTGTATAATGCAGCTTTTGACAAACGGGTGCCATACTGGCTGGGGCTGATGGGAGTTATAGTGCAAAACATCTGGAGGGTGCCAAGTTGGTGTGGAGTAATTCTTTTTAAATTTTTTATTAACAATTTCAACATAACAAATTATCAAAGCAAATCATCTTCATTATTTCCCCCCTTTTCCCCCTCCCACTTCCCCAGCAAACCCTCTCCCCCAAGACTTCCCTCAGATCCTCTCTCTGATTTCTCAACTCATCTTATTTTCTGCATATTGTAAAAATGTATACAAATGTATACAAAAATGTATAATATCTACTATATTAACCCTCAATAAATTTGTGTATGTTTATCCAAAACCTGCCAAGGAGTCCAGTTCATTCTGTTGTCTTTTTAAATAATTTGTAAAAAGCTCCCATTCTTCTTTAAAGTCACAGTTGTCCTTATCTTGCAATTTGCATGTCAATTTCACCAGTTCTGAATAGTTCTTTTGCCACTTTTCTTTTGTTGGGGTTTCCTCATTCTTCCTTCCTTGTGCTATCAAGACTCTTGCTGCAGTGTGGAGTAGTTCAAACACCCGGAGGAGGAGGAGGAGGAGAGGACAGGGTCAAGCCATGAGTGGAGGTGGCCCTTTTCCTATCCCTGGGACCCCCAGGAAACTCAGCAAACCTGCTGCACCTGGAACTGCATGTGGAGAGTGCAGCTCAATGGGACATAGTTGTGGGTAGCCTGAGGAAGTACCATCTACCTTGGCCTTGCCCATGAAAAGCAAGCAAGACTAGGGTGATGTCTGCTGCTTCTTTTTGTTGTGATATTTTTGTGGGTGAGAACCTGAAGCCTGAGAGGGAGGGTCTGTCAGAAGCAGTGCTATTTTTCTAGAAAAAGAGGGGCTAGAATTCACCATGAACACAATGGCAGCCACCTGAGAGGCGCCAGAAAGTTCTAGCAGAAAAGAAGCCCAGGTCAGAAGGAAAATGAATTATAGTGATTATATGTGTGTGTGTAAAATTGATATAATTTTTATATGCAACTGTGTATTTTTTAAAAATATTTTGTTTATGTTGTTTGTTGTTGCTTCATTTTTGTACACCGCTTATAAATATTTTAAATATATTGGTATAGAAATGAAATGGTCAGAAACGAACAAGAAAAGAATGTAACTGATTTCCTTTGTACTCCTGAATTCCATGAAATAGCCATCAGTATAATGGCATGCATAGATGTTCCTCTTTTTACATCTCTTCTGTTTCTTTGTACTTGTGTTGCCAGTACTCAAGGGATAGTGAATTAAATGGGCATGGAAAAGTTATTTGCATTAGGAATCACCATACTGATGGAGTAGGACATGGAGAATTAACTTCAAGAGATCTAATCTAGAGCAATGACTAACTGATAACAATAATTGTTATATGTCTATACGTACTTTAAAAATATTTATGCCAAAAATTCTGCATTATCCCATAATAATTATTTTGTATTATTCTGTATTTTTGCATTCCCCCCCCCCTAAATTGGCCTTTTCCATTTTGTACTTTTTAAACTTCATCTTCAATTACTTCTTCCATTAATATATCATTGGTATTTATTCTAGCAGACATTATATGTCTCCATGTAGCTCATTCTATATCTCCCTCCTGAAGTTGCTATTGTATTTCTAGCCTCCTTCGGGGTGAGTCATGTGAAGAACATATTACATGATTACTGGGAGTGGAACAACACAAATGCATTGATAAAGACTCTTTGCAGTGAAGAAGCCTATGAATGAGCAGCTGCCAACAAAATCTGAAAGTCTGATAAATAATGTGACCAGGACTCCTAAACAGAGCACAGGCACCCCAATTGCATGGAAACCTATGAGCAGACAGGCCACATCAATTCATGGATGCCTGGGAACAGATCCAGCAGTGTAGTCCCATTCCTGGTTAAGCATGCAGTGTTGACTTTATTAGATTCATGTATGAAGAGGGCTTGCCATGGTTCTGTTTTTGTCCCTTGTTTTCCATTTTCTGTGGAATTGTTTTTGACAGGCACTATATAAGTTGTTCCTGTTTGCATTTCCAACTCTTACAGCCCCATGAGCTGTGCTCTATTTCAATTCCTGCTTCTGTGTATTAAGGTGATCCATAAGTGATGCCATAAAATTACTTGTACCAGACTTGATATTAAGCTTTTCCCATTCTAGAGTTAATGAAAAATGCTTTTCTGTGGAAATTCATGTATACTGTGATTTTACCAATTCCTGTTTTGAAGACTATTAACATTGCCTCCTATTTCATTCTTTCCCAACTTCAAACCTACAGCTTCATTAACTGTGGCAGCCTTGCAATATACTGTGAGATGAATGATTTCAATTTTGGAAGTATCCATGGTTGAGATTTTCGATATCATTTTCATGTCTTGTTATTTCTAACACTCAGGGACTCTCACACATTAAAGGATTATTATTGTTATTACTGTTAATATTACTACTAATACAATTATTATTGGCAGCAGCAGTAGCAGCAGCTTTAACAGCTGGAGGAGGGGTCCAAATAGACTAATCCATGTCTCAAAAGACTGTTCACAAGGTCCTTAAAGATAAAGGGACCCCTGACCATTAGGTCCAGTCGTGGACAACTCTGGGGTTGTGGCACTCATCTAGCTTTACTGGTCAAGGGAGTCGGCGTACAGCTTCAGGGTCATGTGACCAGCATCACTAAGCAACTTCTGGCGAACCAGAGCAGCACACGGAAACACCGTTTACCTTCCCGCCGGAGTGGTACCTATTTATCTACTTGCACTTTGACATGCTTTCAAACTGCTAGGTTGGCAGGAGCTGGGACCTTATGATGAGCCAGATTGCCATCTTCATAGAACCATTGAATCACAGAACTGTTGAATTTGAAAGGACCACAAGAGTCATCTAGACCAATCCCTTCCAATGCAGGAATCTTCTGCCCAGTGTGGGTCTTGAACCAATCACCTTGAGATTAGGAGTCTCATGCTCTAACAACTGAGCTATCCCAGCTGTCATCCCTCATGTATGTGTTGGCACTTCAACCCAACCCAGTGTAAGATATCAAGGAAGAAAGAGGGCTAGTTTACACATGAATACTCATAACTTGACGACTATAGCATCATTTGATCACTTGCATGTGCAGTTGAATAGCTATCTTTGGTAGCACCTATCATAAGGAGAACTTTCATATTCATATTCAACTATGATTCATCATGCAGTGAGTGATATCATATATATATCAAACGATACAGATGAACTGAGTGATGTACATGCATGTGTGAATCAGCCCAAGGAGGTTCTCATGTGTCAGATGCTGCCCCTGACTGTGCAGCTTTGCAGTGTGCAGGAGATGCATCTTCTCTGGTCCCTTTGTGCTGCCTTCTGTAGACTTTTCCTATCCTTTGGGTCAACTAAGAGTGTGGGTTTCCACTGGGTCTGTCCACCCAGCCAGACCTAAGCTAGATCATGTTTCAGTTGCCATACCCCTGTTTAATTTTAAAGCCAATCCATAGACAGGAAGTCTTAAATTCATTAAGAACAATGGCAAAGTAACATGTGAGGAAGAAGAAGAAAAGAGTTTGGATTTGATATCCCACTTTATCACTACCTGAAAGAGTCTCAAAGTGGCTAACATTCTCCTTTCCCTTCCTTCCCCACAACAAACACCCTGTGAGGTGAGTGGGGCTGAGAGACTTCAGAGAAGTGTGACTAGCCCAAGCATGTGGAGGAGCTGCATGTGGAGGAGCGGAGAGCTGCATGTGGAGGAGCGGAGACGCGAACCCGGTTCCCCAGATTACAAGTCTACCACTCTTAACCACTACACCACTACACCACACTAGCTCTAGGAAGGAAGGAAGGAAGGAAGGAAGGAAGGAAGGAAGGAAGGAAGGAAGGAAGGAAGGAAGGAAGGAAGGAAGGAAGGAAGGAAGGAAGGAAGGAAGCCCATATTTATATGCACAAGATTGCTGGTCGAACTGAGGAAGAGGGACTTTAGTGTAGTGGATTAGAGAAAAGAATATGAGAGTGTAGCAAAAGGACCCAAAACAAAACAAAGTAGAAAGAGGGGAGGCAAAGGAGAGCAGCAGTGATGCTGAGGGATCCATTAAAGGCAGACCTGCTTATTACAAAGAAATGGGTAGACAGGTTCAAAAGGATGGGTGAAATGTGGATTATAGCTCCTGATAGGAGTTATTCCCAAGCAAGCATGTAGACGAAAGAAACTATTGACACATGCTACACCTGTGTTAGTGCTGCCTAAACCATTTCATTTATAATAAGCCCTACTATTCCCAGTGTTCTCTTATAGCAGATGGCTGCACAAGACACAACATGCTGTTCATTAGGGGACAGAGCTTCTCTCCCATCTCCTTAAAAAACAATAATCTTTTTTTCTCCTGTTCTCTTGGGAAAACAAAACATGCAGCACACAGTGCTCATACTGGAGATGCTGGGAGAAAACTAATGCAAGTGTCCCTGAAGGGAGATGAATACACCAATTTGGTTTTCAAATTGGAAAGCCCTGTTCATTCATGCTACTCCAGTCAAATCCAAATGAAGTGTTTGGTACAAGCAGTAAGATTCACCGAGAGCCAAGAAGTTCAGTAATGCTTTAGCCTAGTGGAGGTAGGGTGGGTGCCTATAATTTCCAAACACTAGAAATTTAGAGAGGTGCTTCCCTGTGGTCAATATCCTTTTGTGTTTACACAGAAATGTCCCATTCAGCAACTTCATTCCTGCTAGCAACTTCAGCCCATTTTATTGCTTCTTCTTGTCATTGGCTAGGGGACTGGTGACAGACAGCCTCTGGTATCTCCTAAGCAGGCATTTTCTCCCTCACCTGAGTAGCTGCTACTATGCAGTGGATAGAATCATAGAATCATAGAGTTGGAAGAGACCACAAGGGCCATCGAGTCCAACCCCATGCCAAGCAGGAAACACCATCAGAGCACTCCTGACATATGGTTGTCAAGCCTCTGCTTAAAGACCTCCAAAGAAGGAGACTCCACCACACTCCTTGGCAGCAAATTCCACTGTCGAACAGCTCTTACAAGCAGTCCTATCAGGATTCAAAATAAGGAGGCTATCAGCATCAGCTGTCGTATCTCTTGTCCACACCTTGCTACCCACTTCCCAAACAACACAAATCTTAGAATGAATTGTTTATTCACTACTGGTATGTAAGAAGTGGGGAACCTGATGCAAACAAGGACAGAGATGCTGCTTGCTGTGGGTGTAGCTTGTCGTGTGTGGGGTAAGGAAGCCTGCATTGACTGAAATTCTGTTTTCAGACAACTCTTAATGCTGCAGGAGCCCAATCTTTCATTGTATCTAGTTAAACAAGTATAGAACAAAATGGAAGCTAGAGGTATGTTAACCAATGATAGCAGTCCTGGTCACAAGCTCCCAGAAGCTGCATCTGGTTGGCCACTGTCAGAAGAGGACTAGAGAAGCTTTTGGCATGAAACACCAGGGCTTCCTCAAGTTTTATAATATGATATAGGACCAGAAGGGCCTTGGGTCTCATCCAGTAGTTAACATCCTCTTCTTAAGTTCTTGAACCTGGAAAAAAAAATACAAGGTTCTTTTACAGGGAACAACAACTTTCATATTACTGCAGCTTTCGGCAGTCTTCTGTATGTTCCCTATTGAAAATAAGTCTGGATGAGAAATACAATGCAAGAATAAAGTAGCTTTTTATTGACATTTGAAGAAAGGGGAAATGACTTGGGTCCTCATGCCAGTGGGAGTCCTTTCTGAAGAAAAAGGGGGAAAATTGTTGTCTGAACAACCATTATATACTGGAAAATGGCAAGCTCTTTCAAGTTATTAGAAAACCTTATAGAAGTCTAGGCCTTAATAGACCTCTGCGTACCCTTGTGGTTTTCTTCTGACACCTCCAATTTAACTGGGGTGTTCTTTCCAATGTTGTTCTGTTGTTCCGGTGCTCAGGCAACAGCAGATGGTTTTGTTGTCATCATTGTTGCTCTGATCACTGAAAGACCTGCTGTGTAACTATTTTAATAAACAAAGCCGGTCCGATAGTTTCCGCACGCCCACCTCCAAAAACGAAATCTAAATGAATCAGTTAATAGACATACTCTTTTGGATGTTAGAACTAGAAAAGCTGCTGCAATATTTACGAGGTGAATTTCATTTGGAGGAGCACAGTCAACTTCCTTGGGTGGGGGTGTGATGGAAAGCAGATATCTCAGTACTGAGTTCTAATGTTAATTAAGACGCATGTTAGATTTTTTTATTTGTTGGAGCCAGCATGGGGCTTTTCTGAGGCATGCCTGGAGTCTGGGGCACCTAAAGAGCAACACACCCAGCTTGTTGGTGCACAAACACAATTGTAATTATAAGATGTAACTCAGCAAGCTCATTGACCTCCAAAGAAACATGGTTCTAGAGATGTTGCCTTGACAGCAAAATGTTCAGTCTTTTTTCTGTTTAGAAATAATAGGCAGAGTGTTATTTTCTTTCTTCTTTAAGAAAAACACTCTTCTACTTCCCTTCCCTTCCATTTTTCACATCTCTTTCTTTTTCCTTCTTTCTTGTAAGCCCACCCAGCTCTGATTTCCATTGTCATTTCCCCCCCCATAATCAGGGGCTAAACTGAAAACTGCCATGGTTGGTAGGAAAGGAAAGGAATGTCCCCCCCTTGAGCTCTTCAGCTTTGCTTTTCCACATTATTATGTTATTTTGGAAGCTGATCTGTTTGCACATTGTTGGGTCCATTCCAAGATAATGTTTGCTATGAAATTTCCCTATTTAGAATATAATGCTCCAAGCAGAGGCATGCCATCCTCACGCCTACAATGAAATCTGTGTGCTGCTGAGATGTCCCCTGAGCATTGTGGTGACATCTGTGGGTTCCCACTATGGGCATTTCACTAGAGACAGAGGATACTTCTGAAATATGCTCTACTTACAACTGCCTCTCAGATGCGCAGTTATTCTGTTATCATACCAATGGCGCCTATTACTGCTTCTCAAATAAAGGATATTTTCTGTGATCATGTTAGTTAGACAAAAGGGTCCTTCTATGACCTTCTACTCCTTAGTCTTGCTTTGATATTGTATCTATCCACGCCCACAGCTTACATGACTGTGCTACATTCACATGACAGTTTATTCCCTTTTCACGTTTCCCTAACTGTTAATTTCCACATTATATTTGAGCTTTCACATGATATAGAAGCAACTTCCAGAACTGTAGTGGAATATGACACCAGTTTAGCACTCATTTCTATATTATTCGCAAACATATTTTTTTCTTGAAAATTAATAACATGGATATGGATACTAAATTTGTGCTATATTCCACTATAGTTTCAGAAGACAGAAACATTTTTTTTCATGCTTCTAATTGTCAACATTCATAAGTAAGGCTTAAATCACGCCTGAGCCTCTGAAACATTTTTCTATATTCATATGAATTGGAAGGCAGGGAAAAGGGCACCTGCTATGCAATGTACACATTCTTCCAGCAATTCCTGCAGCCCAGCTTGTGCCAAATGTGTTGCTCTGCATTCCTGAGGCCTGGAGGGTGGTCTTGTTGTATGGGCAGCCCAGGACCTTCCTATACACTGTCTAGGTCTGCACCCCAGGGAGGTCACTTCAGTGCTGCTAATGCAGCAAAAACAATGTGGGAAGCAACAGTTACGAGTTACCTGTCTCTGCGACCACAGCAGGCGCTGTGATTCTGCAGCGGGTTGACTTCACCCCCAAGGCACACTCCATTGCCTCTTGAGACAGATGCCAACAAAGTTTTGAGAAGTGATAGAAGCAAGAACAAGTAACGTAGTGGCCAACATATCAATATTTGGACTTGCAGAAAAGAAGGGTTTGTTACAGAAAATAAATAAGTCAGAACGCAACAGACACAGTCTTTGTCTTCTTAGGTGGCTGGGTTGAGCGATGTCTGCCTTACATCTCGGAAAGCTGTTGCCAGCCAGTGCAGAGCAGGCTAGATGGCTCAGTGATATGACTCAACATACAGCAGCATGTGTTTAGTGACCCTTCTGTACAGCCTGAAAGAGGCTGAAATGGCAAGAGACATTTTGTGGTATATTTCGTTTGCAAAAAAATGGATGTCTCCATTAATAGCACCATTATAGCCAATATTTATGAACAGAACTTTGAAGTTAAGCACCTACCCATGTCTTTTCAGGATGAAGGCCTAACACAGCATAATGTATAAAAGCTAATTCCAATCTGTTCCATAGAATGCTGAATTCAGAGGAGAAGGAAAAAACTTCAAACTATGCAGATCTTGATAGATGTAAAAACTAATCAGAAATGGAATGATCAGAAGACCTAAATCAATGTTTCTGCTGTTTTTCATTTTCTTCTTTGATAACAACACATTATTAAGAGATCTTATCTTCTTGCACAGCCACATGGGAAAAAAACCCCAAACCCTGCATCTCATCTGATCCTCTCCTTTGCTTTAAATAGTATGGTAAATAGTAGCATTCAGATATAGAAAGGATAAGGAGATGGAGGGCAGAAATAATTAAAGAGGGTTCCCCCCAATGCAAGATGTGATTAAGAGGCGGTTGAGTTCCATTTTCTGTGCATATATAATTGAGTCACATTTGTATCCTATAGTATCAAATTCCGTATTCATGGAAATTCATGTACCCAAGCTATATCAATTTCTCATGCTCAAATATTTAAAAATAGCTTGACATAGTCAAGTCAAGGATATTGTAATTCATTGATTAGGCTGTACTTCAAAAACAGGTATTTATATGTCTCAGTTTAGGGCTGGAACAATATAGTGCTTAAAGCTGAAAACATACCTTAACCACTAAAGGCCAATTCAAATATTTGCCTAGGCCAGCATCTAGGATTTGACTTGAGTTGCTTTGAAGCAAAGGAAGAATCTGGAGACTCAAAGGGCTGTACTACAGCTGGAAGCCTTATTTGTGGATCATTTCAGGAAGTAACCACAAAGGGTCGCATTTTGAAAGACCTCAACAGATAACGAAGAAACACTCCAGGTTCAGTGCTTCCTCCATCACCTGCCAACATCCTCAGATGATTCCTCTTCAGAAATGCTCACTGGCTGTGGAACATCCTTCACTATCAGTGGTGTGTGGCCAGTTTACTAGGGAGACAAGGTTAATCCCCTAAATGTTTCTTTGGCATCTCATTCCCAAAGTCCGGGAAGCTTCTGCACAGCTTAGGGAATAAGGCATCACACTCTGATGGGTCCAATAACCCCACCACCACCTTCCCAAAGCCTGCCCATCTTTGGGAAGGAGGCAGGAGGGCTCCAGCATCTTGTCAGAGGCCTGGTGCTTCCTTCCCAAAATACACTTAGGACACGGTGGCATCATATGTGACATTGCCTACTCAATTACCCTCGCAAGGGGTATTTCTGGCCCAAACTGTCCCCCTTTGAAAAATTTCACTTCATGCCACTGTTCACTATAATGCTAGTGCTACAGCTGGAGGAAGATATGGCATGCCAGTGTAGTCAGAATGCATGTTTCAGCAACAGGACTTCCTTCAGGAACACATACACACCTTCACCAATATGTAAAATGTGGTGGCCAGCATGGTACCCTTCAGATGTTATTGGAATACAGCTCCCATCATCCCTGACCATTGATCATAGTGTTTTCTACACCAATGTAAGCACTCAGTAGACTTACGGTCAGTGCTAAACCAATAGTTGAAGTTATTTTCCCTCAGAGCAATGTATTGCTGACCAGTCCTAGTCTTTCTTGCACTACTCAATATTCTCCCCAGGGCCACAATATTTCATGTGGTGTCTTAGACATATGACCAATAGTGCCTTCCTGCTTGGTGATCACTGAATCTACCTGGTGATGAGATGAATTATGTAGCCAATCTCAGTACTCGTATGCAACTTTCCCAGGACCTTTGGCCTTGAACAGAAAACCCTAATATTGTTATATCAATTCTAAAGAGCAACAAGCAGTCAGAAATGAACTCGCTGAATAAGGCAGATGAATCAGATCCATTGGTGGTACTGAGACTATCCAATGATTTGGGCAAATTAAAGATACATTCCAAGGTGATTTCTACTGGACTGCTTTGGCAAATATGTGGTTAAAACATTCACTAGCCAAATTAAGTAGCGGATCAAACACTGAATGGGATGCTTTATATAAGGCTCAGTTCTGCTGCTTCAGTTATGAGAGGGATCAAAATAACATTTCTGTCTTGCTCAAATACTTTGTTGTTCTTCAGATGACTACTTTTTGAAAACATAAATTCCCATGAATTGCTATTGGGGGTAACAGACAAATCAGACCATCCTATCCTCAGAGATTTATGAAAACAATTGGATTCCAGAATCCTGTAAAAGGCCAGTATATACACACTGAGCTTGACAGCATCTGTTATTGTTGCAAATGAACAGCAGCTGAACAGCAGATTAACCTTGGCTATCAATGCAGCAGTTCTCAGGAATCTTCTCTTATGGTTTTGTTGTCTCTGGTTTATGGTAGGCCTTAGGCAGGTGATATGAGACAGAAGATAACTAGAATGCCAATGGTATTTGAGTCAGGCCAGCACAACTGATAGTAGCATAGATCTTTTTTCTTTTTAAAGGATGTGGCAATGGCAACACACACACACACACACACACACACACACTATTCTCCACCTCTTATTTTGGGAAAGACAGTGGAACTGAATATCATTCTTCAGTTCCACATACATACATTTGGACAATGGGCAAGGCCAGATTACTGAATTTATAATCTGGATTTGCAATTGGGGCTGCACTCAAGACTTCCAGCAATATTTACCTGGGAGTAAGTCCCAAAGAATTCAAAGGGACTTATTTCTTAGTAGACACTGTTAGGATTGCAACCTGAGATAATTAAAACTCTGTGCAATGTTTGGATGATAACATCTCCCCAAAACACCTTCAAGTCTATTTCCCTTGTACTCAGGTCTAAATGACCAAGGATACACACAAAGGAATTCTTATTGGCTAGTTCTCCCACACAATTATCACACTTTGGACTGATGAATGTTTTCAACTTCTGGAAAAGGCTCCAACACCTTATTTAGGCTGGTTTCTGGAAGCCTGGATTATGCTGCCGTTGATGGAGAAAGGCATAGTATTGGGAGCTTTATCTGGGCATTTTATCATTATTTTATGTACTTGCTTTTACATTGCTGTGATTTGCACCCACTTACTAAATTACGAAGGAAAATTGTTGTTGTTGTTGTTAATATATTGCTTAATGCCAAAAGCAGCTTCTAAGTGGTTTATAAAGTGCAATACCAAGTTACACAATGAAGCAATCTAATTAAAATATTACAATAAAAACATCCATAATAAACACACACAAAATGCCAACAAACACAGTGATTAAAACAGGAGATTCAGGTTGAGTGATCTTCAGAATGCCTGTGTAAACAGCAGCACCTTGAAAAGCTGGAGGAATGCCAATACAAATGAAACTAATGATCAAACAACAAATAAATGTTGTGTGTGCCTTAGCCTTCTTCAAATGTCATGTACCAAGTTTCTTGAAGCTGTAAGCATGATAGCTTCTTCATATGGGAAGTAGATAGAATTTTATGACTAGGTTTTGGTTGTGTGGGATTTAAGAGCACCTTCGAACCTGATGGGTCCCCTGAACCTAGGAGAATTGGTTTCCACATTTTTTTCTGAAAAGCAAGAAGCATTATAATAACCCACAAAGGGGGGAAGGAACACATATCAGTTTTACAGGAAGGTTTAACTCTGAAAATATTTGTTGAATGAAAAAATCTCTGTAAATCCACTGTCAGTGACTAAATAGCTGTTGTGATAATCTGTAATAATTCCCTTGAGAATCTTTACCTTGCTGCATTTTTATTCCAGATCCATTTAGTTCTGGTGGCTTTATATTTATTCCCCATCCTGCATAAAGATAAAGCAAACATCTCTGCCTGCAGTTTTGAATGCGATTAAAATTAGACTTGGACGCAAAGAGAATTGACACCTGAATAATGTTATAAATGTGTCCAAAACTAGAACGCTCATCATTGCTTTCAAAGGATTATCTTTACGCCAGCTTTGCAACAGAGTCCCCTGTCATTTTCTTTTTGTTCCCTTTGGAGAGTTGATGGGAACACAGGATGAAGGATAAGAATAGAGGTAACTAAAACAACAATCCTAGACAGCAGGGAGAACAGATTCTGAGGCGGAAGATCTGGAAAGTGCCTAAGCCCTGATGTTTGCTGCAACCAAGGCAGAAGTAGGGAGGGGCAGCTTTTTCCGTTCTCCCCACATTTTCTTTTTAAAAAATCCCTCATGTTGACACACCAGTGAGAGAACTATTTCTCCAGGAGCCATGTGGTTGTTGTTTTTTTACTCTTTGGGGAAATGGGATGTACAATGGTACCTCGGGTTACATACGCTTCAGGTTACAGACTTCGCTAACCCAGAAATAGTGTTTCAGGTTAAGGATGAGAACAGAAATCGTGCTCCGGCAGTGCAGCAGCAGTGGGAGGCCCCATTAGCTAAAGTGGTGCTTCAGGTTAAGAACAGTTTCAGGTTAAGAACAGACTTCCAGAACGAATTAAGTACTTAACCCAAGGTACCACTGTATTGGGTGGGAGATGAGAGGTTATTGATTCTTGCACATCCAAACCTTCCCTTGATCTGCCCCAACGTGCTTTTTTCTGAGCAACTCCTGCTGAGCACTGCTAGGAGGAGGGTGACAGTGGTAGTCTTCCCCTGCTGTACTGGGGAGGGGTCTGTTCACATCCATAGAATCCTACAGTCCCTCTCAGGGAGCACGGGATTTCTCTCTTAATACAGTGGTACCTCGGGTTACAGACGCTTCAGGTTACAGACTCCGCTAACCCAGAAATAGTACCTTGGGTTAAGAACTTTGCTTCAGGATGAGAACAGAAATCATGCAGCGGCGGTGGCAGGATGCCCCATTAGCTAAAGTGGTACCTCAGGTTAAGAACAATTTCAGGTTAAGAATGGACCTCCAGAATGAATTAAGTTCTTAACCTGAGGTACCACTGTACTGCCAACACTACTTAATCTGTTTATTTAAAATATAGGTTCTTACTGACATATAGCCAAAGCTGAAATACAGGTGTGCCATATTGTATACTCCCTGCTCCCTCCCCATAACATGCCAGGTTAAGGAATATTAATATCCTTCTACTTTCCTTTACAGTGTTACCCTCTAAACAAGACCAGAATGTCCATATAGCAATACCTGCATAATAGTCTGTATAATATCCCAAGAACATGAAGTAGTACAATAGTATCTTTTGTGGTACCATAAATTTATTGATGATCTGAATGACTCAGGGATAGAGCCTGATGGCACAGTTTCTTATTTATTTGGATGAAGGGATTCAGGAAACACACACACACAACCTAAGGATACACTACAACATTTTATCCATCCCAACGTACACTATTTTCTTGCTATGGTTCTCTGAAATGACATTTTGACGCATCATTTCAACCAGATCTGTTTAACCCATGGAACTGCAGCCATGAGAAAAGCACACTGCTCTTCATGGATGTTGTCATATCTTTCACAAAAATTGAAATTTGAATCAACCCAGATCAGTGTCTTCTATCCCAGATCTTTCCTATTTAAAGCCTTTGCTATGTTTAACTATTAAAAAAAAATCATCTCAATTATGCATATTACACTCATGCATTATGGGCAAACTCCCTCCTCTTTATCATATAATAATTTGTAGCATGTCAGGAACACCTAGTAATTTAGCATTAAGGATCACTTCTCTGATATTGTTCAGCTAATTGCCATTATCTCCTTTGTCATCCACTACAATGTGCCATGAATTCTTCGCTGTATTGTCAGATTAGTAATAACCTTTCTCCCCCACTAAAGGGATCATTTTGTCTTGTTCTTTTGTGTTGGGCCTTATTTCAATTTCTCATCTCAATTATTCCTTTGCTTCTGAAGGCACCTTCAGCTATTGATGGAGTAGCTGATCCTTGCAGGGAGGTGTACTTGCCCTTCCTTTGCTCTTTGTCAAGGAGGTTGGGCCTTATTCTTCATTTCCACCACTCTTGTTTTCAACCCTTACCCACTTTTTTCTTTCCTTTTCCTATCCACTGGTCAGGGTATGTGAGCCCTGACCAATGGTGTCCCTTCCCCCAACTGCCTGACAGCAGGAGTAATGACATCACCTGTGAGAGAACCAAGGTAATTGGTTGGTTCTCTTTGCTCTGGCAGGTGAATGAGGGGATGAGGCTTTCAAATACAGTGGTACCTTGGGTTACATATGCTTCAGGTTACATACGCTTCAGGTTACAGACTCCACTAACCCAGAAATAGTGCTTCAGGTTAAGAACTTTGCTTCAGGATAAGAACAGAAATCGTGCTCTGGCGGTGCGGCGGCAGCAGGAGGCCCCATTAGCTAAAGTGGTGCTTCAGGTTAAGAACAGTTTCAGGTTAAGAACAGACCTCCGGAACGAATTAAGTACTTAACCTGAGGTACCACTGTAACTGGGTATCCTGCTATGCAGTCGTACCTTGGTTGTCGAACGCCTTGCGACTCGAACATTTTGGCTTCTGAGCGACACAAACCCAGGAGTGTTCTGGTTTGCGAATGTTCTTTGGAACCCGAACGTCTGATGGGGCTTCCGCGGCTTCCAATTGAGTGCAGGAAGCTCCTGCAGCCAATCAGAAGCCGCACCTTGGTTTCTGAATGGTTTGGGGAATCAAACAGACTTCCAGAATGGATTTGACTGTGTACTTTTGCTCTTTGGTATGTGTGTTTATGTGCATAATAATAATTGATCAGCACTGATAATTGCATTTTGGGACTCTCCTTGCGAGCCTGCCTATGAAGTTGTCAGGATGAGCACCAGCACTTCAAAACATACCACTAGCTCAGCAATCCTATAAAAAACAGTGAGAAAAAGAATAGCTCAGGGCCTCCTGAGTGCTGCCTGAGTGCTTCCTCATGGCAGCTGGATGAACTGAAGGAAAACTTCTCAAAATAAGGGGGAAGACCAATGTAAGAAGAAAACTTACAGTGCAATCTCAATTGAGAAGCCTCGTTCACAACTGAAAGAATGGTCCAAAGCAATCAGTTTTGCTGCTCCCTGTCCTTTCATTCCCCTGCTTCTCCATCCCACTGATGCTCCTTCCTTCTCCCCTTCCAGCTGGAGAATGTTAGCAAATATCCCCCACAGCCAGCAGACAAAGATACAAGAAGGCTGCAATGGTCCATCACAATTACTCAGATGTGGGCATATATGGACATGGACATAGCAGTGGCTTTAAGCCAGTGCTTCTATGCTATGCTTACTGCTAGTTCAGTTGTGGAAGAAGTACAGTTGAATGATGTGCCTTTTATATTATGTATGTCCTCACCCACAGAGTATGGAGTGGTCCCTGACTCTCCAAATCTAGAATGTCATTTCTTGAGTACTTAAGCAGAGATGTAAGGGCATATTAAGCCATCTAGCTGACTGGTATACTTAGAATTAATGTGGAATTTGCCTCAGCAATGTACATTTAGATCACAATACAACTTCATCATTGATTCATTACGCAAAAAAACCCCTGAAAGCAAATAAGAAGGGAAAAGAGCAGAGAACAATTAGAGATAAATATTCCGATTAAATATGTATGCTTTCATTATTACGCATCTTTTCTGGCTTTTCTATATTTTACAACTTGTTAACAGTGTCTCCAAACCATTAAACATTCAGATTTTATAAAGTACAGCTTAAAAAAACACCGATGCTTCATAATCTGAAGTTCCTGGTTATGTCTGAACACTTAACTTTATTGGCTGCTAAGGGCTGATTTGCACAGCCATTTGGGACTTGTTTTTAAAATGTCTATTTGAGTTTTATTTTCACAGGAAGAACAAAGTTGTTGAAGAAAAATTGAGCTATCATTTGACTAGAACATGGAAGGTACTAAGAAATGAGATTCTGACCAAACATGAAAAAGAATTTTCTGACAGTAAGAGCTGTTCGACAGTGGAATGGTCTACCTCAGGAGGTTGTGGACTCTCTAAGCAGTGGTTGGATGGCCATCTGTCATGTATGATCTAGTTGTGATTCCTGCATTGCAAGGGGTTGAACTAGATGACCCTCAAGGTCCCTTCCAACTCTACAACTCTACAATTCTATGAATTACTGCTTTCTGTATAGCAGTGACCAGGTGCCACAGCCACTTCTGAATGGGAGCCAAGCTTGGTTTCAATCTTCTGTGGCCACCCACCAACTTAATTTACTCCGAATGCAATCTCCCAACCAATCCATCTATAGAACACAAACCTATAGGCTGGAGCATTGCATAAATGAAGGTGGGCCCTATGGATGGGGGCCGAGTGTGGATATCAGTTGAGCTTGAAGGCCATTGGAAAGCAGCCCGTCACCAAAAGAATTGTCCAGTGGCATGGTGGGAAGGGTGTTGAGTGGCTGCACAGCTGGGGAGGGCCAGTAAGAGGTTGGGGGAACTCAGTTGGCAGAGCACAAGACCCTTTAATCTCAGGCTCATGACTTTGAGCCCCATGTTGGGCAAAAGATTCCTGCATTGCAGGGCATTGGACTAGATGACCCTTGTTCTCCCTTCAATTCTACAATTCTATGATTCTAGGTCAGTGGCCCATTTGGCTGACTGCTAGCATCAGGGCTGCTTCCTGCCCCACTGCATAGCTTTTCTCTTAAAAAATGAGGTTCTGCCTGCCTGACCTTTTTCAGAAGCAACACTGCTGTGGTTACCACTCTCTTTCAATAGTCAAAATGAAAAACATTTGAATGTAAAGCATAGCCCTATTACGGTATGTACCGACAGACAGATAATGTCACTTCTTCACTGGAATTCTTTTCTAATTAGCCATCCACCTGTGGAGATTTTTGTGGGGGCCTATAGCTACCTGAAGAATCAATAAGTTGAGCATTTAACATTCTTGATACCCAACAGAATCATTTGCCATTTCATTCTTTAAAAAAGAATCCTGAATTACAGCATCATTGCAGTGCTCCTGTTTAATATGAATTAAGTTTTTTTCTGCCTGATTAAATAGGTTTCGGTTCTAAACGTTTAATTCATTTCTCTAATGGAAAAATTAGAGCTTTCAGTGCTCTAGATTTAGAAATGTTTTCCCTGTGAAATTAGGTTAGGCCTTACACTTTTGTGAGGGGGGAAAGATCCCAATTTCTTCCTTGGTGTTGCTGACTCTCTTGTTGCATAACACATTAATAGTAAAGTCCTTAAATGGACTTGGGGTTTACATTCCATTTAAAATAAAAGAGAGGAAGTTTGAAATCTAACCAACATCATCACCAAGTCATAAGAATTTGGATATTTTGCACAGTCCCTTGGGTCTAGGATCCCTAGGCTGAGTTCAACTCATAGAATTTACTGGGCAAGCTTGGATCTGTCAGAAAATTTATCCTCCTCCTAGAGAAATATGGCGAAATGGTCCACCTGAATTTCTCTACTCACAAGTAGTGCAGAAAATTTTGAGAGGCCATTTGTGCATAAATCTAGACTTGACTTTGGAACATGACAAATGGCTAAGACTATAAGAGTAGAATTTCACATTTTAGATTCAGGAAAAAGAAGACTGATCAGGAGGGATATGCTAATATTTATCATTATCCATTGTATGCAAACCATACAATAACCCTTTATGGTCTTTACTTTACTCAGAGTAGACCTTTTATAATGAGTTAGTTACATTCATTAATTCCAGTGGGCCTACACTGAATAAAAATTAGTTGAATGCCACCCCTTGTATTTGAGGAATCGAGAAAGTGTTTAAATTGGGGGGGGGGGTTCTCTCTTGAGTGGGAGAAAAGAGATCTGCTTCTGCTGAGCTTGAATAGTAGAGAATTGCTGAGGGAACACCCTCTTTTCCTGTGGCTCATCAATGTGAGGATGCAATTCCTCCCTCCCCTAAACCCTGCCCAGTCAGTGAACACTTACACACTCATTTATCCAAAACTTTATGGGAAATGTCACCTTAGCCAAAAAGAAGACAGATCACAGCAGTAAACTAAGTAACTTCCCTCCGGTGTAAGTTACTGAAGCTTAGTGAGAGTCTTATGAGAGCAAAATCTCTTGCTGCCTCCCCTAATAGGATGACATCACTCTCTTCCTCAAGCTGACCTTTCCTTGTTACTTCCCACATGTTTCCAGACATCCAAAGGAGGGTTTGTCTTGGTCACCCACCCCAGGCTGTTAAGCAATAGCTGTGAGAGAGACAGCCCTGGCCAAAAGCAATCTATCTAATTAGCCATGGGAAGCTGATCATTGGAAGTCCCCCCACCAGACCTTGGCATCTCAGGGGAGTGACCATATAGACAATATTTTTATCCTGCACACCCTCCATTACCTGCATACCCTCCAACATTTCTCTGATGAAAATAGGGATATCCTATTCCATTATAACTTAGATAGCATCTTAAAAAGTAGAGACATCACCTTGCCAACAAAGGTCCGTATAGTAAAAGTTATGGTTTTCCCAGTAGTGATATATGGAAGTGAGAGCTGGACCATAAAGAAGGCTGATCGCCGAGGAATTGATGCTTTTGAATTATGGTGCTGGAGGAGACTCTTGAGAGTCCCATGGACTGCAAGAAAATCAAACGCATCCATTCTGAAGGAAATCAGCCCTGAGTGCTCACTGGAAGGACAGATCCTGAAGCTGAGACTCCAATACTTTGGCTACCTCATGAGAAGAGAAGACTCCCTGGAAAAGACCCAGATGTTGGGAAAGATGGAAGGCACAAGGAGAAGGGGATGACAGAGGACGAGATGGTTGGATAGTGTTCTCGAAGCTACCAGCATGAGTTTGACCAAACTGTGGGAGGTAGTGGAAGACAGAAGTGCCTGGTGTGCTCTGGTCCATGGGGTCACGAAGAGTCGGACACGACTAAACGACTAAACAACAAAATTCCATTATTATTATTATTATTATTATTATTATTATTACACCCTACCCATCTGGCTGGGTTGCCCCAGCCACTCTGGGTGGCTTCCAACATATATAAAAACATAATAAAACATTAATAACTTCCAGCTTTTTTTCAGCCGGAACTTAGCAGAACACAGTTCTGGCACCTCTCAGATGGGCACCATTGCCATTATAAGAGAACAAGGGAGGTGTTTATGGTGAATTCTGGCACCTCTTTTTCTAGGAAAATAGCACTGCATAGCTCCATACCCTCCAACATTTCTCAGATAAAAATAGGGACAACCTATTGTGGCGCTATGGTTTAAACCACTGTGTCGCTTGGACTTGCCACTTGGAAGGTCGGCGGTCCAAATCCCTGTGACGGGGTGAGCTCCCGTTGCTCTGTCCCAGCTCCTGCCAACCTAGCAGTTCGAAAGCATGCAGTGCAAGTAGAAAAATAGATACCACTCTGGTGGGAAGGTAAATGGCATTTCCGTGTGCTGCAGAAGCAGCTTAGTCATGCTTGCCACATGACCTGGAAACAACTGTCTGCAGAAGCAGACAAACCCCAGTTCTCTTGGCCTGTAAAGTGAGATGAGTGTCGCAACCCCAGAGTCGTTCATGACTGGACTTAACTGTCAGGGGTCCCTTTACCATACCTTCAAGGAAAAGTGGGACATTCTGGGATCAAATCAGAAACTGGGACAGCTTCTGTAAATCCAGGACTGTTCCTATTCCAGGGACACCTGGAGGGTCTGCAACTGTACACCACCCACCAGCTAATGAGGACTAAGTTGTCAATAATCCTAACAATGCCAGAGCTAAAAAGACCACAAAGCTCTAACACTCAAACTGGAAACGAGGACTGCAAGAGATCTCTTACCCTGAGTCAAAAATACACAGAAAGCGAAGCAACAGCTCTCTTTGAACAGTGCACTGCAGGGTTGTTGTGTACTACTCAGCCAAGTCCATCTCCCGTAGATCATAGAATAGTAGAGTTAGAAGGGACCCTAAGGGCCATCCAGTCCACCCCCTGCAATGTAGAGACATGCAGCTGTCCCATATGGGGATCAAACCTGCAACCTTGGTATTATAAGCACTATGTTCCAACCAACTGACCTATATTCAGTGCAATCACAATAGCATGCCAATTAACTTTCCAGCCAGTGCACCATATATTTTAGACAACATCCCCTTGCAATCTGAGCCTCAAATTAACAATTCTTATGGATAATTTTAATGTGTCCTGCAAACCGCTTAGAGGTTTTACTACACTCAAGCAGTACAGTGGTACCTCGGGTTACATATGCTTCAGGTTACATATGCTTCAGGTTACAGACTCCGCTAACCCACAAATAGTGCTTCAGGTTAAGAACTTTGCTTCAGGATGAGAACAGAAATTGTGCTCTGGCGGCGCAGCACCAGCAGGAGGCCCCATTAGCTAAAGTGGTGCTTCAGGTTAAGAACAGTTTCAGGTTAAGAACAGACCTCCGGAACAATTAAGTACTTAACCCGAGGTACCACTGTATATAAATTTAAATGAACAAACGAACGAATGAATGAATGTTGGACATGCTGGCTGGGGCTGATGGGAACATGAGTCTATCCACATCTGGGGTCTGCAGTATCCTCATCCTTGGTTTATATGCAAGGACTTCATTGTGGAATATGAAGCCATTCATGCTGGCTTTGTGCTATCTTCTGAAATGTTCCATTTGGCACATGAAGTTAACAATGCTGTGTTTAATAGGAGTGGAATGGCACTTTAGCTGTAGTAGACCTCACATTACCCGACCTACATCTAATCCTAGACTTGCCCTGCTGTGTAATTTTATCTAATGCTTGGAGAAAATTAGCAAATGAAGGCACCTTTCCTATCTGCATATTCAGCCAGGCAAAGAAATGGAAGGTGCTTCACTTGCAGCGGGCAGAAAAACTACTTAGAGAGCGCCCCCCCAAAAAAAATCTTTAAAAAATACATCAGACAACAATTTCCCAGCTTTAAAAAGAACACCTGATTATTCAAGCAGGGTTTCAATTGTCTCTCCTTGTACATCCAATGTGTTATTTTAGGATTTGTTATGTAGATTGTACTCAGGCGACTGAAATCTCCTTTCTGTGTAATCTCCTGGCATCGCTTTTGTTCCCATCTAGCAGATAAAAAAGAAGATTTCACACAGCCTTTTACTTTTCTCATTTGACACATTTTGTGCACACAGATCCTTAGTAATGGCTGGGGGGGAAATAGCTTGATGTAATTGGACAGAGGAGAAAAATAACGTGAAACTGGGATCTCAGCTATTTTGAATGTCCAGCTGTCAATGGTTTCTGTTTTGTTTTGGGTTGGTTCCCCCCCCCCCCAAAAAAAAAGACAAGTGAAAGCATTTTGGTTAGGTTGATCAAGACCTTTATCTAAAGAACTTCCTGGCTGATTTAAGAGGTTTTTCTTGTTTTGTGTTGCTATGGAAGGCCAGAAATGGGAACAAATAGCCAAGGCAGAACCACAATGACTACTGCCATTTTTATTCATTATTGTTTGGGAGGGCAGCACAAAATGATCATTTAATATTTTTTATTGTCTTCTTTTCCTGGATTTTTTTTTAATTTAAATTAGTACTTCTTTAAATGATTTCATGTCAGCTGTATGTTTGTGAGTGGGCCCCTGCGCCTGCAGTAAAATCTTTCACTATATGAGGATGTTCCCTGAGACTTGATATCATGAAGTGGCAGGACAACAGGGAGGAGGAAGAGGATCCTGGTGGGGGTGTAGCCGGAACAGGGACACATTGGGGCAAGCTGGGGATGGGGAAGGAGAGGTCGGTGTAGGAAGCACTCACGAGGTGATGCAGGATGATGAGAGGATGGGGGTCAGTGCACAGGAACCAGAGCAGCAGGACCCATCACCAGAGCCAGAGGGGCTCCTGTTTCCATGGACACAGTGGGCTCTGAGGTGTATGGAGCAGTGGGATTGGGCCTGGGTCCTTCTGCTTGCAAGGCACAGTGTAAATGCAGCAATTGAGCCAAGCCAGTGCTGCTGCTGTGTCCAAGCTGCTTCAAACTCCCTGTCATCTCTCTCCATCCTTCCCTGTAAGCCCAGCCCCACAGCTGATGGGAGGTCTGGTTCTGCTCCTTCCCTCCGGCTGCCCATGACCTGACATCATATATAACACCAGGTGTGGGGCAGCTAAAGACATCCCTTCCTGATGAAAGTGAGGTTTGCAAGGGGCGCCAATCAGCTGATCGCCATTTGCTTGCCTGGTTTCAATACAGGGCTGAAGGAATCAGGAAGCAAAACAGCCAACCCAGTTTGACTCTATTATTGAGGTCTAGTTTAGCCATGTGTGCGCGTGGTTATGCAGATTGGTGTATGGGTCCTGGGTGTTTTGTTTAGATGAGGTAGTCAATTTCAGAAATACTATAAAGATCAGCCTATTGTTCATTTCCCACCCCCACCCCCCCGGACTGGAAATCATCTAGCTCCTTCCGTTTCTCTGCTGCCATGGCCATGGACAAATGAGAGTGATCCTCTGAGCCTCAGGTAGTAGGCTGCTGTTCTTAGCTTAACTGCGGAACTAATTACTAGACTGATTAAATACATGCATTAATAAATGTACAAACACAGAAACTGCAACTTAATTAACTTCTTAAATAGCAAAGGGCAAAACAATACATATGCAGTTCTGTGACCTTTTCTGTCACCTGCGATGTTGAGACGGTTCCCCGCCTCCCCCGACCTCAGAGTTTCCTGAATTAATTGGGTGATATTATTCATCTGCAGCTTTGCATTTATTATTCTTTTTTGAAGATTATTCCCTAACTGTTACAGAGTCAAACAGTTTGTGTGTGAGAGATAAGCAAAATATTTACTGCCTTGAATTGACATACCTAAACAGATGAATCACAAGAGGATGTGTGCAACCCATAGACTCTGTGTGCAGCTGTAACTTTTGCGCTACCAGTGCTACCAGTGGGTACCTAATTGGGAACTCTCTGCCCCTCTTGGAGGCAAGGGTGTGTTTTTTCTTTTCTTTCTGCCACGCCTACACAATGTAATCCTTATCAAAAATGCCACCCCATATCCCCCTCCCTTTAATCTGGATTTACCTTCTCAGACTTGTCCTATCCCTGGTCTGAACACAACACACCTTTTCATTGTACACCTCATGGCACACCTCACTGCCATTGCTAGAGCTATTCACCTTTCCACACCTTGTCACTATTGCTACAGCTACCTGCTGGACCAACCTTGCCCATCTTCTTCCATAATACACATGCTTTCTAGGGTGAACCCAGGTGGAGGAGCCATCATCTTTTTTGTGGGCAGCAGCAAACGTTTATCTTTGTTGATAATAAAAAAATAAAAATAATGGTATTCTGCATATCATATCCCGCCCACCTTGGTTGCAACTTCCAACACATATGAAAACATAATAAAACATCAAACATTAAAAACTTCCCAATACAGGGCTACCTTCAGATGTCTTCTAAAAGTTGTGTAGTTCTTGATCTCCTTGACACCTGATGGGAGGGCATTCTACAGGGAGGCCACTGCTGAGAAGGCCCTCTGCCTGGTTCCCTGTCACTTTACTTCTCGCAGTGATGGAACTGCTACAAGGCCCCCGGAGCTGGACCTCAGTGTCCAGGCTGAATGATGGGGATGAAGATGCTTCTATAAACCCACAATAACCCAAAAACATATTTGTGTGGGCTGCATTCTGGAGACATTGTTCCCAAAACATTGTCTGGGTCAGTATATAATCCAGGTGCAAGTGAAGTTGACATTCAGAAGGGGTGTGTGGCACCCTATCTCTTTCACCTCAAAGAATTCATTCCAACAAAATTTCTTTTTTTTTTTTTTCATATATTTTTATTGAATTTTAGCAACACAAAAAAGAAAAACTTATTTGTATCCCATTACATCTCATCTCTCTTCTCTGTTTAGACCTCCCTCAACTTTCCCGACAATCTTTCGCACCCTCTATCCTATCTACACATTTCTTAGCTTCAACATTACCATTAAACGTTACAATTCTTTCTATGTTTCTCTTTGCGTAATGTTCCTCACTCTTTCACAAAGCTTCTTTGAGACACACTAACGTTGTCTGTTCCTCACATACGATTTCCAAATAATCCGTAAATTTCCCCCAGTTTTCCAAAAATTTCTGATCTTTTTGATATCTTATTTTGCCTGTTAATTTGTCCAATTCTGCGTAATCCATAAGTTTAGCCCTCCAGTCTTCCAGAGTCGGGACCTCTTTTCCTTTCCAATTCTGGGCCACCAGCATCCTTGCCGCCGTAATAGCATATTGAAAAAATTTACAGTCTTTCCTTATTATATCCCTTCTTGTTATTCCTAATAGAAAAATTTCCGGTTTTTTAACAAAATTATATCCTAATATTTTCTTCAGTTCACTGTGTATAGTCCCCCAAAATTCCCTTATTTTGCTGCACTCCCACCACATGTGCATGAATGTACCCTCCTTCTCTCCACACCTCCAACATTTATTACTAATTTTATACATTCTAGCTAATCTTACTGGCGTCAGGTACCATCTATACACCATCTTCATTGAGTTCTCTTTTAGGGAGACACAGGCTGTAAATTTTATGTTTTCGTTCCATATTTTGTACCAATCATCTATTTCTATGTTTTGTCCCAAATCTCTGGCCCATTGAATCATCGTATCTTTCACCTCCTCATCCATCGTATACCATTCTAACAAGATTTTATACATTTTTGAAATCACCTTATGGTTGTTATTCACTATTTCTATTTGAAATTTGGATTCTCTTTCTCTATACCCTTTTTCTTTTTCATCCCTCTTAAACATTTCGTTTATTTGGAGGTAGTGTAGCCAATCATAAACCTGCCCTTTTATTTCCTCGTATGGTTTTATCCTCCATTTTCCCCCTTCCTTCCTCACCAATTCTCCATAAGTCGCCCAGTTGTCTCTCATATTAACTTTTTTAACTGCCAACACCTCTAGTGGGGACAGCCAATGTGGGACTCCGACTTCCAGAATGTTTTTATATCTATCCCATACCTCCAGCAAGGCTCTCCGAAAGATATGGTTTTCAAATGATTTATAACCCTTTTTCTTCTCCTTCCATAAATGGGCGTGCCATCCAGCTCTATTATCGAATCCTTCCAGATCTAACAGCTTTGTGTTTTTCAGGTTGATCCATTCTTTCAGCCAACATAAGCATGCTGACTCATAATATATCTTTAAGTCGGGCAGGGCAAAACCCCCCCTTTCCTTTGCATCTATCAATAATTTATGTTTAATTCTTGGTTTTTTCCCCTGCCAAACATATCTTGCGATCAACCTCTGCCATTCTTTAAAAATCAACGTTCCTTTTAAGATCGGTAGCATTTGGAATAGGAATAACATTTTGGGCAATACTGACATCTTAATTAGAGAAATTCTGCCCCAAATGGATAATTTTAGTCTATTCCATATTATCAAGTCCTTCTTAATTTTATTCCATGTCGGTGTATAGTTATTCTGGTATAGGTCGATATTTTTTGGGGTCAGCCAAATTCCTAAGTATTTCACTTTTTTGACGATTTCAATTCCTGTTTGTTGCTGCAATTCTTCCGTCGCTGATTTCTCCATATTTTTAACCATGATTTTTGTTTTCTTCCTATTTATTATGAACCCCGCTACCTCTCCAAATTTCTCAATTTCATCCAATATTTCTGTAGCTGACTCCAGCGGATCTTCAGCCGTCAGCACCAAGTCATCTGCGAAGGCTCTTACTTTATGTTGGTCTTTTCCTACCGCCACCCCTTTTATTCTTTCTTTTTTCCTTATTGAGTCTAGTAACACCTCCAGAACCATGATGAATATCAATGGGGACAGTGGACAGCCTTGTCTAGTGCCTTTTGAGATTTTTATTTCTTCTGAAATCACACTATTTACTATCAATCTGGCTCTTTGCTCCGTGTATATCGCCTTTACTCCGTTGAAAAAATCGTTGCCCATATCCCTCTGTTCGATGTTTTTCAGCAGAAAGTCCCATGATACATTATCAAATGCTTTTTCAGCATCCACAAACATTAGCATTGCCTGCTTCTCATTCCTAGCAGACATATATTCTATAATATTTACAATATTTCTCACATTGTCTCTCATCTGTCTGCCGGGAAGGAAGCCTGCCTGATCTTCATGTATAATTCCTTGTAAAACCTTTTTCAGCCTTTCTGCCAGTATCCCTGCGAAAATTTTATAATCCGTATTCAATAGGGAGATTGGCCTATAATTTCTGACTTGCGTCAGATCTGCATCGTCTTTTGGAATAAATGTTATGAGTGCTTCTCTCCACGTCTCCGGAATCTCTTTCTCCTTCAAAATCATATTCATCACTTCTTTCATTGGTTGTGTCAGAGTTGTCTCTAGTTCTTTATAGTACCTTGCTGTAAAGCCATCTGGTCCCGGGGCTTTTCCATTTTTCAGTTTTTTGATTGCCTCTTTTATCTCTTCCAATCTTATTGGGGTGTTCAGTCTCTCTTGTGCCTCTGTTGGAATCTTCTGTACTTCTTTCTCTTTTAAATATCTTTCTATTTTCCTTGTGTTGTTCTTTTCTTTCCTTCTATACAGTTGTTTGTAGAAATCCAAAAATCCTTTCCTAATCCCCTTAGGGTTGGTTATCTCCTCTCCACCCACCTCTATTTTGTTTATTGTATTTCGCTCTTTTCTTTCCTTAGTCTGCCATGCCAGCCACTTCCCTGCTTTATTTGCAAATTCAAAATTCTTTTGTCATTCCAACAAAATTTCTTACCTCCAGTTTTGACCAATGCAATTCTTTCAGGCTGGCATTACCATAGCCTTTGCAGGGTTTTCATTAATTGAGACCATTTGTTATGAGACAGGCTCAAGATTCAGGGCCAGGAGCTGAGGCTACTTTTCATAATGCATGGTGTTGGAAAGCAATCACACAGGAGATTTCTTCAGGGGCCCAAGAGCTTCCCTAAGTGAACAGCATAACTCACCTACAAATAACAGAGGACTCTAACACCTAAAAATAATTTATGTGGTTGTCAGACCTGAGGAACTGAAGGCTTCTCCTGGGAGGCAGTTTTAAGAAGGAGCTTTGGAAATCACAGGTTTGATAAATGGCCCCACAATTAAGCATTTCCACAAGAAGCAGAAAGAGGGAAGCTAATGTGTAAGAGAATTGGCCTCAATGCACTTCGCAACAGCCCCATGGTGTGGGGTGCCAGAGTAAAAAGAAAACAGCTCTAAAATACAATTTATTGTGAAAGATGCTCAGAGAAGAAGAAATCATGTATAAAGGCTGCTCACACCACACTGAAGTCAGTGGGATGTAAACAGCTGCGCTGAATATTTCCCAGGATTGGTTTTTGGTTAGAAACTATGGGACAGAGCACTGTTAATGAAACATGCCTATTGCAAAAGAGATAGTGAAAGACATGCACCAAACAAGTTTACTGAAAAATGGCATTTGTTAATAGAAAATGAATTTCCAAGATAAGCCACAACTTTATATACTGTTTTCATTTGTAGCATTAGGCATTTTGATTATTGTTGTTGTTTAGTCGTTTAGTCATGTCCGATTCTTTGTGACCCCCAGGGACCAGAGCACGCCAGGCTCTGGTCCATTATACAGCATGATAAAATGTGGGTTTACAGATGAAATGGGCTTCCAGGTGAACAACATGCAAAAGTGACAGATTCTGGAAACAGTCTGGATTCACCCACTCCTGATTAAAATCTAGTGAGATTTAAAGGTGCTTTCTCAAATAGGGCCCTGCTCTGCTAATGATGCTGGAGGCGGGGACCCTCAGAAGCCCTTTTGACCATGCAGAAGTCCTGTTCTAAATCACACATGCTGGCCCTTTTACTGCAGCTTGTCATATACTTAAAAGGTTTGTTTATTTCTCTGTTGTTCAAAAGGAACCAGCACTGTCAGAAGTGGGGTTTTTTTCTCCTTCCTTTCTATTTTTGCCACTGCTTATTGCCCAAAGTTATAACAGGGGGGGAAATGCAATTTGTCTGTGATAGATCTCTGAAGAAGAGAGAGGAACCAAGTTGATGGACAAGTGGCTTTCAGCGTTTCCAACAGACACGTCCCTCTTTCAAACCAATTGTAATGTCCTTGACCTCAACTTTCAAAACATGGATGGTCCTTGATCATCAAAGTTCCCAGTGTGGGGGGAAAAAAATACAAACTCATCTTTTTCATATATAAATGGGTTTAACTAAGAAGAGGCTCTCAAGAGCCCCAGCTACTTCCAATAAAGCCCTTTCATTATGTTCTCGCCTAACCAGTGTCACCATTTTGCTCTCTCAGCAGCTGAGAACAGTTAGAAATGTTCAAAATGTGTCTTCTCCGAGTTTCATGCTGTTGCATGCTCAAAAGGAGCAACAGGGATTTCAAAAAGCAGACAATGTTCCTCTCCTCTCTATTGATACCCTTGTTTTATTTTTGCCTTTAAAAAAAAAATCTTTGCAGAGTTCCACAACTCAAAAAAACCAGCACGACTTGTAGCAGTTAAGACTGGGTCTGCTTCAAAAGAGGCTAGAACAAAAAGCATTGTTTCAAGGGCATTTACCGTTTTCTGCATCTTAAGGTGAGTGGAACTTCAGCTGGGAGCTGTACTCAGGCGTTTTGCTGACACAATGAGTCGTTTTCCCGGTAATCACCTCTTAACAACAGGCAGGTGGGTTACTTGATAATATGGATACATTTCATAATCATAAAGCGGCGACTCACATGTCACTCCATCGTTCTACATGAAAAGCAGCAGTGGTCCCACGACTCCTTTTCTTTACATGAAATGGCCCCTTCCCCTCTAGACAGGGCCGGTGGTGGAGAGAAAGTCAGCTTAAAAAGTTTGACTATGTGTACATGCATTGCTTGTGCTTACAGGGTTTCCTCTTGTGAACCTCTTTAACAAGCTGATGAATATAATTTTCAGGCGACTTCCGCAAGAAAATTAGCCACAGTGGGTACACCTAGCTGCTATTTCTTTGATTAACACCAGTGAATTAGTACCGTTGAAGGCAAGGCTGTCTTCTGGTTGCTTGCCATCACCTTCAGAGGGTGGTTTGCAAAGGTGGAGCTCAATAACTTCAGGTGTTGAAGCTATGAAATGGCAATATGAGGTGAGACACACAGAGAGAGAGAAAGAGAAAGAGAAAGAGAGAGAGAGAGAGAGAGAGAGAGAGAGAGAGAGAGAGAGAGAGGTCATACTTCACCCCACCCCTTCTTGGACTGCCATAGCAATGTGAGTGATGGGAGGTCAGTGAAGTGCTGCACCAACTACTTCTGCACCAGCCACCAGACTAACAACCAGGGCCGTCTTACCCATAGGCGCTAGGGTTGAGGGGCACCAGGGTGCTGGACTCTCAGGAGCGCCAGGCCAAGAGTCCAGGGCCCAAGAGTTGAGTCTGGGGAAGAGCCTGCCAGACGGTCAAAGTGCCACGATGGGCTCTTCTGCTGTGGGCGGCTCTGCGCTGCAAGTTCGGGGGTGACCGAGCCAGTGAGATGCAGAGGCAGCCAGTGGCTCTGCCCTTCTGCACACCCGAGACTGGCCAGATGAGCGGGGTATAAATAGAAAATTATTATTATTATATGGGACTGGGCAACCTGGGGGAACGACGCTGGGCGGATCTTTGCACCCCGGCACTGCATATGCTTAAGACAGCCCTGCTAACAACCAATCCCACTCTGAGTCAAGCAGTACAAAGAGAGGGGGAAATTAATAATCGATAGTTGTCAAGAATTTTTAACGATGCCCCCAAGGGGTACTGGAGCAGTTGTTGTGCAAGTTTGGCTGGCACATGCAGATTTGCCTCTTTTTGTGTCTGCCTTCTCTCTGGGGCCTTCCCATGGACGACTTGGGGGGAAGGAGCAGGAATACTTTAGCAGAATGGCAAAATGTGTGAAGTGGAAATAGAAATCTAGCATTGCATGCTTCCATGTTCAGAGACACGTTAGTCTGATTATTAGAGTCAGGGGTCACTTTATGCCTTCTTTTGACTTCCCAGAGGCTTCTGGCTGACCACTGTTAGAAGCAGAATAGTGAGCTAGACCTTTGGCTTGGCCCAGCAGGACTCTTTCTCTCTCTCTTTCCTATAAAAAGAGGGTGGGATGTCTAGAAAATAGCAAAGCCAGCTATTCTTTCCCCAAACCCACAATGTTCACATATTCCAATCTGGAAAATGCATTATCTACAGTCAAAAGACTACCCTTTGAAATTCTGCAAAGCAGATGTTTGTTTTTTGCTAGTTCATTATTTCTTCATAATGAGCATTATTTCGCAGTTGTTTTGATTGCCATATAATGAAAAGGTGTTGCAAAGAAAGTAAAACTGGTGAGATGTGGAGGGGCCCTGGAATCAGCTACATTTTGCAGTGATAAAACAGGGATGGCAACAATAATGTAGATAGGGGAATAGGTATTTGTCAAAATATATATTTGATACTAGTTTTTCAGGCTTAAGAAATGGATGGAGTTGAAATCATGGTCTCTAGGTTAAAAAACAATTGTTTTTTGTTGCCTCAGCTACTATCACAACCAAGCACAGGAGAGAAAAGATGTTCCAGTTGCATGCCAGTTTACTGAAGATGTCTTCCACAGTCTCCTTTGCTCTCCAGTATGTGCAGCTTAGTTGATCTCAAACAGCACTCTTGAATACTGTGTGTGTGTATAATTCTAATGTTCTGATAACACACACTCCTCCAGCTAGTCAATGAGATTTAGAATGATCTCTGAGAGCACTCCTTTAAAACAAATTTAAGTCATTACGCTATATTTAGACATATGACATGCAACAATTACATAAAATGAGCTAAAATGAAACAACAGTATATACTCAGATAAACATTTCTGAATATACAAACAAATTTGTGTTAAAGTATATATGGCATAATTAGTATGGATATAACATTATGCATAATTAATAATAATAATAATAATAATTTATTATTTATACCCCGCCCATCTGGCTGGGTTTCCCCAGCCACTCTGGGCGGCTCCCAATCAGTGTTAAAAACAGTACAGCATTACATATTAAAAACTTCCCTGAACAGGGCTGCCTTAAGATGTTTTCTGAATGTCAGGTAATTCTTTATCTCTTTGACATCTGATGGGAGGGCGTTCCACAGGGCGGGCGCCACTACCGAGAAGGCCCTCTGTCTGGTTCCCTGTAGCCTCACTTCTCGCAATGAGGGAACCGCCAGAAGGCCCTTGGCGCTGGATCTCAGTGTCCGGGCTGAACGATGGGGGTGGAGACGCTCCTTCAGGTATACAGGACCGAGGCCGTTTAGGGCTTTAAAGGTCAGCACCAACACTTTGAATCGTGCTCGGAAACGTACTGGGAGCCAGTGCAGATCTCTCAGAACCGGTGTTATGTGGTCCCGGCGGCCACTCCCATGTGTATGCTTAGATTGTTGATCATTAATAAAGGTTTTTTGTATCAATAATAATACTACATATAATATAATATAATATAATATAATATAATATAATATAATATAATAATATAATATAATATAATATAATATAATATAATATAAAAAACATATAACAATAACAATAACATTTTTTTAATTGAAATATTTTCCATGGGTAACAAAAGTACTTTCATTGCCTCCATTTTTAAGGCTTAGCATCATTCATACAAATCAATTACTGTCAGTTTGAGACATTTATAACCATTTTAATTTATGGGGATTTATAGGCATTTATAGGGAGTAAGGGTGAAAAGGGAAAATTAAAACAGATACTTAATGCACACCAAACTGTGCTGTAAACTATAAGTACTATTCTGCCATATGCTTGAGACCACTCCTGTTGAGCTATCAGCTTTGGATTCTTTGCACTCTTCTGACAGAGAGCCCATACTCCCACTCTGAGTTATGAGAAGTTCAAAGACTGCAGAAATTTCACAGGTTCAGTTTGCCTTGTAAGGAGCGCACTAGAAGCTGATCAATGTTTTATAACATATGAGCTTATTTAGCAGGCAGCCAAACTCCACAGCACTCATCAGAACTCCAGGGAGACAGGTAACAGCCTACTGTGCTTAAGTTTCATGTAGCTCTCTTGATCTCTGGGTCAGAATGTTGTGTCTCTTCACACAGTAAAAACTCAATTACCTCATCCTTAGCTGGGAGGGAGGCTTACCCCTCTTCTCTGAACACCCCCCGCCAATGTCCAGTATCAAGAAGCTACTCTCTAACCATTTAGTTTCCATGACAACACATTGCCTGCACTTTACCTAACAAAACCATGTGCCAGGCTTAACCAGCTTTAAGCAGGCCTTCTGACCTGTTAACACTCTTCCATCCAATCCTCCAGTGTGACGACAGTGCACAAAAAGTCGAAGGTAGCATTTCTGTCACTCATCCATCCTGGTTTACTTCCGCATCAAGACTAATCATGCCAAAATGTCTGCTTAGGCTAACATGATTTAGCTGGCTACATCCAAGACTGTGTTTTCTCATTTTGCTGTTTGGACTCTTATTTTCTTTTTCCTTGAAGGGAGTAGTTTATAGACAAACACAACAAAAATGAGCATTGTTGAAAAGAAGGAATAAAAATAATAAAATGAAATTAGATGTGTGTTTTCCAGCTTGCAGAAATTAATGGGCCCTTTCTGTTTGCGTATGGCTTTCTTTTTTTAAAAGTCACACACAATTGGATTTAATTGGTATGTACATTTTGCATATTTGAACCATCTTAGCTACTGCTGCATTTTCATAATGTTTTCTTCATGCTAGTTTTTAAAACCATGCAGGGATCATGTTGCATGCTTGGATTTTCAAACAACAAGAATAACACATTTTTCTCTCTCCAATCGAATGTCCAGCCCCCTCCCTTGAGTGGTTCCATAAAACAAGATAGAACCCTTGTAAATTACTATTTCTTTGAGGACAGAATGGGAAGAGATTAGCGGTGCAGTTTGAGCAATGAAGTTGCTCTTGCTTTGCACAAATAATCATAATAATAAAAATAAAAGATTAAAATGTCTGTATCCAAAGCTCAGCCTCCCATTGTAAATAAGAACACAAATGAGGGAATCCGCCAACTCCGATAAAGCAGATGACATTATACATTTCATTACATGAGTTTATCTGCAAAGCAGGATGTTTTGCTAATCTCATGGACACAGGCCAAATGATTCGTTCTTCCTTTCTCATCTTGCAAGGATCCTGATTAACGTGTCACCAAATTGTGGAGAGGGTAGAAGTTTCACTAACTTTTACATTACCCACAAAGCAAGTCCTAATTTCGTTTATTTTGCATGTGTGGAAGTAGGTTAAAGTGTTCATACTGTGGTCACATAATGCCATCCACTCATGGCTACATCTGGTCCCTGCTCCTATCCTCTGACTGGAGGCTGCTTTAGAACCTTTTTAAAAAAAAAATAGACACTTTTCCTGGAAACACTGTGGTCATCTCATAACAGGATTTTACATTATTCTGAATTTTCTAAATGAAATATTTGAGGAGAATCCTCTTCTGTTGATGATGATGTTGCAAATCAGCCATGCAAGTCTAACATCATACCTGCTAACTAATCTTATTTAACTTATTTGCTTTCCTGTTTTCTCCCTGGCAGGTTGAAATTCCTGAAAGGTGCCACTTCAAGGTAAGAGTAGGGCCTAGGAGGTGCAAGTTCAATCTCCACCCCCATTGTTCGGCCTGGACACTGAGGTCCACCTCTGAGGGCTTTCTGGCGGTTCCCTCACTGCAAGAAGTGAGGTTACAGGGAACCAGGCAGAGGGCCTTCTCGGTAGTGGCACCCGCCCTGTGGAACGCCCTCCCATCAGATGTCAAGGAAATAAGTAGCTATCCTATTTTTAGAAGATATATGAAGGCAGCCCTGTTTAGGAAAGTTTTTAATGACTGGTGTTTTAATGTATTTTTAGTATTTTGTTGGAAGCTGCCCAGAGTGGATGGGGAAACCTAGTCAGATGGGTGGGGTATAAGTAATAAAGTAGTAGTAGTAGTAGTAGTAGTAGTAGTAGTAGTATTCCACTTTTCCAACAATTGCATTGAGCTCAAGAGCAGCTCACAATAATAATGGGGAGATGGGGAAATTCCATGGGAAACTCAGATATCTATGAAAAGAAGAGCTCAACATCATGTTAAAACAAGCATCCCATTCCCTCCCCTCCTCCTGTGTGTTGTTCCCCTCCGAAGAGCTGATTTGTTGGGGGCCATGCAGGGGAAGAAGAGGGAGAAAGCCCTGTTGCCCCAGTAGGAGCCTTTACACTGGCTCCCACTAGTTGAACTACTTAATTGAATTGGACCTGATGGCTTTTCTCTATGTGGGATGATGATGAAGATGATAATTCCCCAGCCACTCTGGAAGGCTTCCAGCAGAATATAAAAACATAATGAAACATTAAACGTTAAAAACTTCCTGATTTAAGATAACTCCTTTCCACCTTCCTTTTTGAGCCCCAAGACAAAAGCCCTTTACTTCTTTTCTTTCTCCTCACACCACTAGCAAGGCACAAACTTTTAAAGTTACCTGTAGGGGAAGAAGAACAAACAACCCCAAATGAGCATGTAAGCCTCCAGGTGGAAACACACAGATTCCTGGCAAACTCTTTCCCCAGCTGACTCTGGCAAGGCATGAGCTTTTAAAATTACCTGGAGTGGCTCACTTGTTCATCTTGGGCCACTGCCTCCCAGTCTAACCTATTTCACAGCATTGTTGCTAGGATAAACCTGGAGAGAACTCATCAAAATCATGGATAGTATTGATCTACTCTGCCGGGTTGTTATAAGGATCACTCATATAATGTGTGTGTGTGTGTGTGTGTGTGTGTGTGTGTAATTCTTTGAACAATCTGAAGTCTTACATAAATACTAAGGCTGAGCTTCAGCCATCGCCATTAGATGACATAATTTGTTTTAATGCCAGAGATGTATTGATAAACAAAAGAGTAGATTATTTTGTATAGCATGATGATAGAATGCCCCTTATTCTGCCCATTGTGAGGTTTCTCTGTAGAATTTGTCCACATGAGTTATGAGCTACTTTTGAATTTATGGACTTTCAACCCTATTAAACACCTCCCCAATGATTCAGGTACTGTTTTCCTTTGATATTAATATACCCATTTTATGGTTTGATCAATACGGAGCAGAGGCTAAAATAAAGCCAGCCAAGGGTTGTAAGGTTCATCCTCCAGATTGGTGACAGCAATCATTTCAGACTGGCTGTATCTATATTTTATATTGGGGAAGAGGGTGCCCATTATTTACAAGAGTGTCATTTCTTTGCAAGAAAACTGAAATAACATAGCCCAATAAATCTATTTGAGGGAAGATTTGCTAGGTTGCCTTGTAGATAAATGCAACCAAGTTGTGTGAGGTACTGTAGTTGCTTTTGGGGTCAAGAGTTTGGATGGTGCTAAATGCTAGAAGTCTTTTGAATCCACTTTCAAAGCTTGTTGGGACTCTTACTTCTTTATTAGACAAACTCTGGGTCTATTATCTTAATCATACAGGTTCCTGTGAGGCTTAATGGCACAGTTTCAATTACATACAGTCTTCAATGCTAGCACTCCCGATCTCAGGCAGCGGAACATTTAAGGTTGTGCAGGTAGCTGAGGCGTGCCTTCTCATGGTCCATTAAGTCTAGTTAGCATTTTCCAGCTTTGGGAAGGAGATGCCAGGGCTCTAGGACCCTTCCAGAGCCCTCATGCCTCCTTCCCAAAGCTGGGACCTCCTTACTCACCTTTGGAAAGGCAGCACAAGGACTGGGTGCCATAGCACTGATGTCCGCCACTGCCTCAGGCTTACCCCATCTTGTCGTTCTCTGCTGGCTTGGAGCTCCTTCATCTAATGCTGCTGCATGTGCTGCTAGCTCTGCTGGTCCCTTTCCCCTGTTCTGGCCCCTGCCTTATAGACAGTCTGTGGTTGAGTTAGCTTCTTCATGCTATTCTGGCAGTCAAGCTTCATGATCAGGGCCATCTTATCCATAGGCACTAGGGGTGTGAAGCACCTGGGCTCCGGGCTCTCAGGGGCACCAGGCCAAGAGTCCGGGGCCCAAGATTTGAGTCTGGGGAAGAGCCTGCCTGTCGGTCAGAGCACCACGGTGGGCTCTTCTGCTGGAAGCGGCTCTGTGCCGCAAGTTCAGGGGCAACCAAGCCAGTGAGATGCTGAGGTAGCCAGCCGGCTCCACCCTCCTGCTCACCTGGGACTGGGCAACTGGGGGGGGGGCGCTGGGCGGATCTTTGCACCCCAGCACTGCATATGCTTAAGGCAGCCCTGTTCTTGATCTGCAGATCAGTTGTGTCAGATCTGTGTCTGAGTCAGGGCTGTTCCTAGCTACCTCTCCAGAGTGAGCAAAGTTGAAGGAAGATGGCTTCATTTATAATTATTAATATCAGAGCGTGACCTTTGGCCCTTGCCTGGTCAACAGTGCAGTACGCTGGGCTCCATCTCACAATTCCATCTCCTGATTCCAGCTGAAATCTAGTCCTTGCAATTCATCTGGCACAGAGAAACATCCATGCTCTTGCCAAATTCCTTCCCTCAATTCACCATCCCATCCACAGGATGTCAACTGTTTTTTGGGGGGTGTCAACAAAATTCAGGTGTGGGAGCCACAGTTTTCAAAGCTGTCCAGGCTGCTTGCATAGTTTGGTAGACAGTTCCATACTGTTCTGTCCCTGCTTCTTTGTCCATGGTTGTGAGGAATGAGAACAGGTTAGGAGAAGAAATTATCCTCAAAGCTAGCCCTAGGAGCCTGTTGTGACAGACTTTCTCCAGCCTACAGAAATCATATTCTCCTCTTCTGATTCCTAGCTCAGTAGTTATAGAAAAAAACTACAGTCACTCTCCCTACCCTACCCCAAATTGAAACTGTTGAGGCTTTCAAGGCCACTTTTAATGAGCAGACTTCTTTCACCAAATGCAGAAAAAAGCTACACAGATGAAGCTACATCTCATAAGAACATATGAAGAGCCCTTCTGGATTGAATGAAAGGTTCATCTAGTCCAGCATTCTGTTCCCATAATGGCCAGCCATATGCCTGCAGGAAGCTCTTACTTAAGATGCTGTCCAAAGGAGACTAGTGCTGAAACGCTGGACTCCTGCTTTTATGACATCACCTATCTGAACTACACACAGCCCTGTCCAGATCCTGAACTCTTGCCTTGCTTCAACGAAATGCCTCCACCTCCCAATTTGCCACCTTTCCCTCCCACCCCCATTGTCAAAACACTTAAGCCAAAGGCTGAATCTTAGGGTACCCACAGTTATAACTTAGCCCTGGCATAAATTGGAAGGGTGGCTTTGGTCTCTATTAACTGCCTTGGAAGTTTTATGCGTAAAGGTTGAGAATTCTTTTTAAGAACTAGCTGAATGGTGGTTGGAGGATGCGAACAAAACTAAAGGCACCAATGCAAAGTGAGAATCAGGCACCGGGGTGGACCAAAGCATAGAGTTACAAATGGATAGGTTCGATTTTATTGGTTAACCCTAATGGAAATGTGTTCAAGGGCCTCTTCACACAATATGGTCAACTTGTGGAGGCTGCATCAAGCCACTTATCTGTGGAGTGAGCAGTGTAGAATGCACTGGACTTCTTCTCTTCAGTGGTTTTATTTAAAGTGGGCTTCCCCTCTATTTGTGCACAGTTTATGTAGATGGTGGGCTAAACTATTTATCTGCAAATGAATGGTAGGTCCTTCAGAGTTAATAAAACTCAACTGGATTCCCAAAGGCGAAGGTATCTCGCCTGCCTGTGTTCATCCTTCCTTATCTTTATAACACAGATGGTTTTCATCTCAGCCTCAGCCCGCAGCTTCTGATGTTGACAATTTCTTTTTCATCAGGTGATTGTTAACAGTGGGGAAATACTGTAAATATTTCTCCGTGTAGGTAACTCAGAATCACCTGCCTGTTTAACTAATGACTGAATCACAGTGGGAATGCAGTGAGTTGTTACAAATAATAACCACACATCTTGAGTGGGTATGAAACCAAATGAGAAATTCTTCGAGATTATTACAGAATGTATGCCAATTTGCCAGCTGGAGTAAATCAACACACCTTCTGGAGAGCAATTAGAGAGTGGCTGTCTAACACCAGCTGAGAATACAGCCCAGGAAATGTAGTTAAACTTTGGAATGTGGAAGCGAAAGCATGGTAGCACAAGGCAGTGCGAATAATAGTGAGGAAATGCGAGTGCTAATATATCATGTTGCACAGAGCAGCCAGAGCATGGGATTTAGCCATATAGAGGATTTCTGGTGGCAATTCACTGGACTTATGGCATCTAAAAATGCTCTGCCATTTCCATGCAAATTATTGCCAGAAAGTAGCATCTGTATCTTGTTTTTAAAAAAGAAGAGAAAAAGAAAAAAGGGTGTCGGTACTCACAATGAAGTTGTTACAGTAAGTGCCACAGTTTTAACATTGGGGGGGGGGAGGTGCCAGTACTATGTACCCTGGACCGCCCTCAAAAGAAAACGCTGGATGTATCCATGGCCATGATGATTCAATCATTACTTCTTCCACTTCAATCAAATAGGGACACCCTGTTGACTCCTGTGCAAGTTGCTACCCAGTGTCAGAGTTCTGCCACAGACAAAATACATTGAGGGGCACCTGGCATCTACTTTGTGCAGCTGGGATTATTAGGCTGGTTATCTGATTATTTTGATAGTGTGGTATCTGTTTTGGATGTATATATGGTTTTACTGTTTTTGTTATTGATCTGTTCTCCACCTTGAGTCTTTTTAAAGAATAAGACAGGATAGTTTTGTTTTGTTTTTGTTTGCTTGCTTGTTTTTTTAAAAAAACACGTAATCTTTCTAATCCTGAAATCTGCTTGTCCCCAACTAGCTTAAGAACTACAGTTCTAACCAAACCCATCATCCCCCAAAGTATTATCATAGTCATAACACAGCAATCTAGACACTGATTATTCTATGTTCCTTTAGTATTAGTTTGGCTCTGTGCCTTCCTTGAAGTACAACTCTGTGCACACAGAGAGCAGGAATCCATAGTTAAGGAAGCAACAGCAGAACCATAGAGAATTTGTTTCAAGGTAGAAACAACTTAGCAACATAATCATCTGTCTTCCCCCTTTTTTTTACAATGTTTACAATGCCAGAGGTTTGTTGATTTGTCTCAGCGCTTATTTCTGTGATACTAAATTTGATTAGAATGAACTTTCCCTCCGGGTGCATTGGCAAACCATAAAGCAGCGATACACCGAAACCCATTATAAACTCAGAATCTATAAATAAATGTAGAGTTACACAACAATGCAGTGCAAGGCACACTGAGTATTTTATTATTCAATATGTCTTTTTGCTAGTGGCATATCTATTTAATTTTGAGAGATCCACACTTTTCTAAACCCAGCAAGCATTTAATAACTTGTACTTTGTGACAACTTTTGCATAAACAAATATTTTTAAAAAGAAAAGTCCAGGTCTTAGTAAGGAAGAAAACACCAGAGAGCAGGAAAATAATAATAATAAAATCTAAGTTTCACTATAATAATTTTCCAATTTAGATAGAAAAAGTTTTGCAAGGCATGACAGAATATTGGCTGCAGAAACTTGAAAGTCCAACTTTGCATTCATAAATATCCAGCCACGCACACACAGGCACATATTGGTGACCTTCAGGAAGCAAATAACATGCACAAAATGGAAGCAGACAATTCTCAGACTTAGACAGGTATCTAATGCATTAATTCTTTTAGTACAAAAATAATATTCATGCAACATAACTGCCCCCTATCCTCCACCTACACACACACACACACCACCTGAATCTGCTCTGGAGGGTTGATAACAGAGATAGGGAACATGGGGGAGAAGAGGTGGAAATTTCTGTTGCATCAGATTGAATCCTTAGACCAGTGAAATAATTTGTGCAGCACTACATTGGATTCAAGCCTCAGTCTCATAAATTTACCACTATTATGGTTCTTTGTTATGAAGCCATCATACTTAATTGCAATGGCTTTAAATGGTCCACATATTGCTCTTGCCTCCCAAGGGGGCATGCTGTAAATGGGTTTTTATCCCCATAACCATTCTGTGGGGCAACATCGGCTGAGAGAGTGCAGCATGCATTTAGCTTCAGAGATGAGCAAGAATTTGGACCTAGTCTTTCTTATACAAGTCTGGAATTTAAATTGCCACACCACACTCATTTCATTTTTAGCAAATATATGCTCCAAGTGACAGATTAAGGATGGATAAATCTGTCAATTTCAATTTTCCCTTTATCTTAAATTCAGTTCTCCGCATTACTTTGTGAAAACTCCTCATAAAAATTCACCAGCATTTTAGTGTGATTTTCTCCTAGTATAGACATTTGTATAGAATTTTGCATAATATACACTTTTTTTGCAAGACAATGCATTCTTATATGTTATTTTCACTAATGTATGCACTTCGATGTATACTTTACCCTAGAAGATGCATTTTTTGCTCAGATATCTTAGAGAACTGCATTGCAAAATTCAGAGAAGTGCAGATTTTGAAGGATGGCTATCTTTTGATTTGTGCATTGTTTGATTCAGTTCAAACTTTCTGAATTTCTCACTCACCCCATTTCAGATATGTATTTACCAGATTGCAGTACATTTTTAATAGATTTGTCTGAAGTGCATACTTGTCATAAATTCTAGAATCCTGATTATACAACCAACCACACAAAAAAGGAGCACATTGAGTGTGGAACATACCAAATGATATACTCTGACATGAAAAATGTACATCCAGAGATCTCATCTGTTGCAGGCACTGGACTAGATTATTTCTAGAACAAGCAGCTGTCCATGTATTGCACATTATATATGGAGGGATGCATTGCGTTAGTTATAGACTAACTATAGACACCTTAGTTATAGACTAAGGTGAGAGCTGTTTCCTAGTTCTCAGCGGCCTTTGATACAATCGACCATAACATCCTTCTGGACCGTCTTGAGGGGCTGGGAGCTGGGGGCACTGTCCTACAGTGGTTCCGCTCCTTCCTCCTGGGCCGTGTTCAGAAAGTGGTGGTGGGGGAAGAGTGTTCAGACCCCTGGGCTCTCACTTGTGGGGTGCCTCAGGGTTCTGTCCTCTCCCCCATGCTTTTTAACATTTACATGCAGCCACTGGGAGAGATCATCAGGAGGTTTGGGCTGGGTGTTCATCAGTATGCAGATGATACCCAGCTCTACCTCTCTTTTAAATCAGAACCAGTGAAGACGGTGAAGGTCCTGTGTGAGTGTCTGGAAGCGGTTGGAGGATGGATGGCGGCTAACAGATTGAGGTTGAATCCTGACAAGACAGAAGTACTGTTTTGGGGGGACAGGAGGCGGGCAGGTGTGGAGGATTCCCTGGTCCTGAATGGGGTAACTGTGCCCCTGAAGGACCAGGTGCGCAGCCTGGGAGTCATTTTGGACTCACAGCTGTCCATGGAGGCACAGGTCAAATCTGTATCCAGGGCAGCTGTGTACCAGCTCCATCTGGTACGTAGGCTGAGACCCTATCTGCCTGCAGACTGTCTCGCCAGAGTGGTACATGCTCTGGTTATCTCCTGCTTGGACTACTGCAATGCACTCTACGTGGGGCTACCTTTGAAGGTGACTCGGAAACTACAACTAATCCAGAATGCGGCAGCTAGACTGGTGACTGGGAGCGGCCGCCGAGACCATATAACACCGGTCTTGAAAGATCTACATTGGCTCCCAGTATGTTTCCGAGCACAATTCAAAGTGTTGGTGCTGACCTTTAAAGCCCTAAACGGCCTCGGTCCAGTATACCTGAAGGAGCATCTCCACCCCCATCATTCTGCCCGGACGCTGAGGTCCAGCGCCGAGGGCCTTCTGGCGGTTCCCTCATTGTGAGAAGCAAAGCTACAGGGAACCAGGCAGAGGGCCTTCTCGGTAGTGGCGCCCACCCTGTGGAATGCCCTCCCATCAGATGTCAAAGCGATAAACATCTACCTGACATTCAGAAGACATCTGAAGGCAGCCCTGTTCAGGGAAGTTTTTAATATGTGACATTTCAGTGTATCTTTTATCTTTGTTGGAAGCCGCCCAGAGTGGCTGGGGAAACCCAACCAGATGGGCGGGGTACAAATAAATTATTATTATTATTATTATTATTATTATTATTATTATTATTATTATACAACGGAAAATGGAAATAAAACCTTCCAGCTGAAGTTAGTCCAGGGGCAAAAGGGACTGAACATCTCTTTACATGCTATCAGCATTTCCAGGATGTTTAACTCAGGGTCCGTAGCCCAAGAGAAAAGTTCACATCAGTTATATCTTAGACCAAGAGTTGGGTACTGGATCTAGCTGGTGAGATTCCCAAACCACTGCTGTGGCACTTTAACAGGTAGGTGGAACCTTTTCCACCTATCTATCATATAAAATCCCTATGATTTCAGATGATCCCTTTTTCTTTTGTAGTGTGGCAAAAGAAAATCTGAGCTCAACTAAGCAGACCTTGAACTTACTGTTTGGGAAGAAGTTGATTGCACTACAGAGTTCCCCATGGTTTAGGCTAAGGACAAGGGTTACAAATTCCAGGAAAAACCACATTTTAGGATGATTGAAAAGAAATACAGAGAGGTAATACTTAGATAAGGAGTCCAAGATCTCTCTATCCACTTATTTCGATAAACCAATTTATCTTTAAGCGTATCATGTGGAATCTTTCCTACCTTGCACATCATCCTCCCCACAATGAATTAGCTCACAAAACATGGACCAGGGTAGAGCAGAGAAAAAATATAGAGGCCAGATATGGAAACACATCCCCACCATCCAGCCAATTCAATGGCACCCAAAAGAGCAGGAATCATGTGGAGCCACATCCATACCCAAATGTCCCTTTGCATCAGCATCAGCTGAACATGAACATGACATCCAGGATGGTAGATAGCTCCTGAAAACTAACACAAATGTCCTATAGTGTATGCTAAAAAAGACTGCACAACTGATCCAAAAAAGATGGACTCAAGCCAAAGCTATTCAGTGTAAAGCTTCCTAGAACACTCTTTATTTCACCTTGTGTTTTTCCCCCCACCCTCAACCTGCTGAGCCATAGCACTAAAAACAAAGTTGATATGCTAAGCACTAAATTTGTAATTCCTAATAAACTCATTTTGATAACTGAGAACAAGTAGGTCTATCAGCAGCTCATCATCCTCCATGGAGAGTTTTAAATATCAAGCTTTTGGATTATCGCCACTTGACAAATTAAAATTTAGATTGTCCCCATCTTTTCCTTGTTTAATCACTCTGTTGATTATGTTTCTTTTCCTTAGGCTGATTAGACCCCAGTATTTCTCTCCCCCCACCAAAACACCCTGATTATTAGAGGCTGATGTTGCTTTAGATGGCAAAACTTGTAAATAAATCTTGTTTCTCTAACAGTGACTTATTTCCCTAATGGTTAAGCTTAGTGGGTCTTGTGATCCACAGTAATTTATTTCTAAGCTGATGGTCAGGTTTACAAACGAGGGAAAGTCAAGGTAACACTCCATTCAAGTTTCAGTTCCTTAGGAGCAGATGTCACTTAACCGAAGTGCAATTATATGTGCACATTTATTTAGTATCCTTGTATGCAGTTCATCAGGCCCTGGATGTTTGAATTCATTTAAAGTAACTAGGTGTTCCCTTACTACCTCTTTTCCTATGTTGAGCTGCAACTCTCTCCCTACATCATTTATGTCATTATCACCATGTTGGATACTGTCTACTTTTGGGTGAAGACAGAGGCAAAGTAGGTGTTGAGCAGTTGCTCCTTTTCTTTGTCTTTTTCACTGACTTCCCATTGTTTACATTATTTTTCTTCTCAACAACCCTGTGAGGTAGTTTAGATGGAGAAAGAGTGACTAGTCCAAGCTTATCCAGTTAGGTTTATGGCAGTGCGGGAATTTGAATTCTGATCTTCCATGTTATGGTTCAACACTCTGACCGCTACCCCACATTGTGATAGAGTTGTAGCTATGGAAGTCAGCTACAACCACTTCTTCTGCTGAGGAAGAAGGATATCTGGTTTGTATTTCTACCTGCACAGCAAAGCTGACTTTGTGTGAAGCAGCATTCAAAAGTTAAAATAGCATTTGTCTAGCAACCATGGAAACAATGCCCTCCATATTGAATCACGATATGGACCATTTGATCCATTGTTATCGCTGCAGTGGAGAGAGTTTGAAGAGAGTATGAAGTTCTTACAGTGGGCAACAAGATGTCTATGGGAAGTTGGCAAAAAGGACATGAGTGCAATCATGTTCTTCTCATTATCCCTAGCAGGTAGTATTCAGAGGCATACTATCTCTGACAGTGGAGGCTGAACCAATGGCATTCCCCTTCTTAAATTCCAGCTCATCTGTAAGTTCCCTATGCAGCCACACTGGGTTCTTTAGATGTCTCCCACTTTTATTTATTGTTTGAATTGTCTGCAATCATGCCTCCAATATTTCACCTTTAAGAAACTCCCATCCATCTTGGACTCCCTTCCCTTTGCATATTTCTGATCATTTCTGATCTTACCTGGTAGGTCCTTAATTTTTTTGTAACCAGCTTTCTTAAAGTTCAAAATGCATGTCTGAATACATTCAACTCTCCCTTGCTTCTGTATCATGAAACCCAGGAGGCCATGATCACTTCCTCCCAAGTTTCTCAGTACTTCCACCTCATCAATCTGTTCCTCCCTGTTGGTGAGGACCAGACCCATTTTAGATTATCCCCTTGCTGCTTCTTTCATCTTATGGGAAATTAAATGGCCAGTAAGGCAATTGAGAAACTTGCTAGACCTTATATTCTTAGCAGAGTTTCAGTCCCAGCAAATACTGAGGCACTTGAAGTCTCTTGTCACTACTAGATCTCTCCTTTTTGAATGTTTGGTAATCTGCTCAAGGATACCATAATTCAGGTCTCTAGTCTGGCTTGGCAGTCTACAGCAGACACCCATAGCATGGTCACTGTTGTTTCCCTCTCCTACAATTTTTACCTGTATACTTTCAACCTTCCATGCTCCAGATCATGAATCTTGGCTACAATCTAGACCACAATCCCGTATAGAATTATCAAGGTTTTAATTCCACTGAACTCAGTGGAAAGTATTGTGCTGGCAATCCCCAATCACCCTGGTCTGGCACTTCAAAGACATTTCATGGAGAGAAGCTTGTATCTTTCTGACACTATAATTGAATTATGATGTTCCTTTAAATCTTTTTCAAGAAGAACTCAGTAAATTTACAAGCCCTATCAAATTAAGTTCATTTTAATTAATATAGCATTAGATTAATGCCGGCTGCACTGAGTTATCAGCTAGAAACAGCAGAACCCTATCTGCAGAGCACAAAATGGTAATGGGATATGAGCACGTTTTGGTTTTTGGTTTTCTTTTTTAAAAAGAAAAACATGCATTCCTAATCTATACAAATAGCAGCAAGATAAGGCTAATTGTTGATGCCTTGAGCATTATTTTAACTGCTGTTCCAAAAGCATTTTTTAAAAAATATACTTGATTGTAGGGTAACTTTTTTAAAAAATTCCAAAACAAGAAATTTGTCTACCCATGCCTTGTCCTTGAATTTCAAAATATAGACATATGTATAGCTGTATCCTTCTGAGCTGTAAACTCCCTAGCTATTCTTGAGCAAGTGATGAACTCTCACAGGTTTAGAGGCTGTTGGTGCATGATACGATGGTAGGATATTGTATGGCATTTTGTATGTGATATGTGTCATGTTTCATTTGCCCATCAACCATGTGAACTACTGGGATGTTAGTGCTGGGATTGTGCAACAACTATGACTTGCAGTGATCAGATGTAATGCCCATAATCTACCTAAGGCTATCAGGTACATGTGCTGATTTCAGAGAAAGACTTTGACAATGATTTGGAATACACACAAGGGTATTCTCTGGTGAAAACCAATACCAACTGACATTAATTACAGTAAATAACAGAGGAGCAGACAGATGTGAGATGTGTTGCATTTCTCTTTGCTCTAGCTGACATCACCCCCACCCCTGTTATTAAAAAGCACTTTCCTCTTTCGTAGGAACCCCAGAGATCCCCATTGCATTTATTTCTGGCAGTATCATCCTCCTGCTCATGATTTCAGGACCTTCCTATATTATTTGATTATCACATTTCACAAAACACCTCCTTTGTTGGCATGTTTTCTAATCAAATGAAGGGTTTGGCATGCCAAGAAAGTGAACCTTTTTCTAGGCGGAAGAACAGCAGCGCCATCAGGTTAACGTTGTCTCCAAGCAACAATAAACCTATGATTATCCAAAGGCCAAGCTGGCAACTGCGGAGACTGCTAAAAAGCCATGCTTATTGCCACTGTTTTCTTGACAGGCCTTCTGGAAGGAAAGCAGCAATGCATTGGCAGATGGAATTCCCGACTTTTATCTATGCTCTTGCTTATAAGGCAGATGAGATGTGGTTCAATTCAATAGCTAGGCAGAAAGAGCTGAAATCAGAATGCCTGCAAATCAACACCCTCCCCACTGTGAAATACACTTGCTCTTGACAGACTTGTTACATATTCTGTTTGAGAAAGGGTGATAGCGTGCACATTTTAGAATGGGTGGGGTCAAGGATGTCCAAGATGATCCAAGTAGGTTCACATGGAGAGAGGTATCTTTGCGGTATTGCAGTCTAGAACCTACAGTTAAGTGCACACTTGTCTCCTTCTCCTAGAAGTCTTTCCCATATACTTAGCAAACCCCAAGATTCGCAAAAGCACAACAAAACCCATAACTTAATGGCCATGGAATGCTAAACAGCTGGCGATGAAATAGAAAACCAAAAGGGAGAAACGTGTGTGTGTGTGTGTGTGTGTGTGTGTGTGTCCATGTCCCTGTGTCTCCAGATAGGTCTGGTTGACTCAGTATAAGCCAGCTTCCTATGTTCCTATATCTGGAGGATGCAATGATATTCATAGACCATCATCATAACAGCTGTGACATTATCAGTTACGTAAGTCAACAAGTTGTTACAGAACTAGGTAGGCTTGCCAGAGCTTAACTATTCTGTATAGCAGTGGTGGGAAAACATTTTTCTGCTGAGGGCCACATTCCCTCAGGGACAATCTATTTGGGTGGGGGGCTTGATATGGACAAGGACTGGAGCCCAAAGTATAGGGCCAAAGTTAAAAGTGAGTTTAGCTTTTTCTTTTCTCTCTCTTTCCACACATTTACCCCACTTTCTCCACTCTTTGACACCTGCATGAACCTAGGCCAGCAGCCATATCTAGTCCTCAGGGCAAAGGTTGGTCACCCCTGACCTAAAGAATGGAGGAAGGGGGCTATACATATCATCCTTTTCCACATGTATCTATGCAGAAGAATTGACTTGGGCCAATTCATGAAGCCTTTAGGAACCTCAAACAGAGCATTCTTCATTTGTGTGAAATGTCCCTCACATGACGGTTTCAGTGGTTGAGAAATCCTTTGCCCCCTCCCCCAGTGCTCCAGAAAAGAAACTTCCGTTCTCCTGGCATTGCAGGTATACCACCATCTTAAATAAAATAAAATAAAAATCTTCATTTTTGTGAATTTTGTGGAATGGGGAGAGGTTGGGGGCAAGAGGTGATACCTCTTGTCTGACCTCTTCAACATTTAAATTGAATCCAATGCTAGAATGACAGCTGTCTCAGCAGAAAGGTACAAAAAAAATGGACAACTGTGGAAATTAAATTACTCTTTTGCCCTCAGAAGCAATACAAAAAAGAACATAGGATTAACCCTCATTGGCAATGGTTCATGAGGAATGAAGCTACAGAAAGGATTTTTTTGGAGGATGGGGGATTAATTTACAGATTACAATTCTGAGTTTGATACGTTGCATAAAAATTGGGTCTTTGTGCTCTTTGCCCACATCACAATTTGGAAATACAAGTAAGCAAGGAGAAGGTGGTGGGATGGAGAAAACGTCAAGAGAAGAAAAAAGCAGAGATATAGCAAAAATGGAACTAATGTCTGTGTCCCCAACTTATAAAGGTTTTGCCTTGAAGCTGCTGTTTTAGAAGGATGGTTCTTTCCTATTGAAAGGATGGTTCTATCCTACCACATAGGCCACTACTGCCTTCACGCAAGCAAGTGATGGCACTTGGAGAATGACCTCATTTGAAGACCTTATGACATTGGCTGGAGAACATTGGAGGAAATGCTTCTTCAGGTATTAGTGACACAGTATATTTAGGACCTTAAAGGTAAGCAACAGCACCTTTAACTAGGTTCAGAAGTCTAAAATGCCACCCAAGAAGCTCATACAGGAAACTCTTGGCCAAATCAAATGAATCTAGCAATAGTCCTGCTGGATCAGACCAGACATCCATCTAGTCCAGCATACTGCTTCCCTTGACAGTCATCCAGGAGGCATTTCGCAGCAGCATTGCATTCTAAATGTTAATATTGAAATAGGAAAACAGTTGGCACAGTTTTAGAGCAGATAGGGAGGGATAACCTTAGCTTTGCCACTGAAGTGGGTGGAATGGAATAACATTTAAGACTATTCTAGACTAATTTATTTTAATATTACATTTTTTGGAAATTATATCAAACACACATGTGAGAATTGCACCAAGACACTAGAATGACCAAAATAACACAAAGCCATTAGTCTGCCATTGTTAACATAAGGACATTTGAATTGATCTAGGTGCAACCATTTTTCTCCTCAGGAGATTCTAGAAAAGAGAACAACAGAATCCACATAATGAAGAACCAGTCAATACTAGTTTGATTGTTGTGTTTCCTGATTTGACAGGTAATTTTGGACCATGACCATGAGCTCCTACATTTTATTAGTTCAATCTCTCCAGGATGGGATATCATCTATGCTTCTCCACTAACTCTCTGGCACAATTCTTTCAGCAAGGGAAAAGAAGCAAGTCCTGGTAATGAGAGACAAGGTTAATGAGGTAGCCTCAGCAAGCCTTCCTAGGACTCTTCCCTATCGTAATAATTAGGAAAACATCAAGAAGCCTTTAGACTTAAACAGCATTCATCACTCCACTGAATACATACAGTGAAGAATATGTCTTGCACATGCGCCTACTCACAAATGCACAGGTATAGGACTATGATAAAGGGACCAGCTATAATGTGCATTACAGCATATCTGAGATTAGCTGTTAGATATTTTACCGTAATGGCATTTCTAACATCATTTTTCTTTTCTTTTCTTTTCTTTTCTGTATGCTTGTACCACATCATGCATTGCAGGAATGAAAATTTCTTGTTTCGGAACACAGCCCCAGACAACAGTAACAGCAGTAGTTTTCTTTCATTGCAGCTCAGCCGTAGCCCATTAATAAGAAAACTCATTTCTCCTGTTTGTTTATTTGTAGAGAAATGCCAAATGTATCCAGTTTCTGGATGATTATTTCTCTAAATGGTCCCCGAGCACTATGAGTTGTGATGAAACCATGAAAAGGGGCCTTCTAGGCTTGCTTCCCCCATCCTCTGGAGGGCCAGAATGTTGTTTTAATATATTATTTTTACTACCAGAACTTCTGCAAAGTACAAAATATGTTTCCCCCCTATTTTTCAAGGTTGGTGCCACAATGAAGCACACAATATTTAAAAGAGGCAACCATTATTACATATAATTGTAATAAGGTTGTGTTTTCTAAATAACACAGGTGTAAAGCCAAAGATTTCACTAGGCAAAAGAAAGTCAATTTCCTTGGGAGGGGGCAGACCAATTTCCACCATCTCTAGCCTCCTGCAATTTGTAAAAGCTGCTCTCAATAGTATCATCAAGTACCAGCTTTTGGTGATGATGGAGACTTCAGATGCCAGCAGGGATGAGGTGGGAATCAGTAACAGTCCTCCTTCTATGAGTAAGCAAAAGTGTTTTCTGTTTATGCTGTGGAGGCTTTGGGTCCAAGCCACTGTGTAATAGAATCTCTTAAATTTTGTCCTTGAGATACATCACACCACAAGGAATGTTATTGTTGTTTAGTCGTGTCTGACTCTTCATGACCCCATGGACCAGAGCATGCCAGGCACTTCTGTCTTCCACTGCCTCCCGCAGTTTGGCCAAACTCATGCTGATAGCTTCACGAACACTAGCCAACCATCTCGTCCTCTGTCATCCCCTTCTCCTTGTGCCCTCCATCTTTCCCAACATCAGGGTCTTTTCCAGGGAGACTTCTCTTCTCATGAGGTAGCCAAAGTATTGGAGCCACCACAAGGAATAGGAAACAACAAAGCATGTCACTCCTCTCTTCTGATATTTAGGTGGCCCCAGTTTAATGAACATCAGAAAGATAATTAGTGTGTAGGATCCTCATAGAATTGTAGAGTTGGAAGGTACCCCCAAGGGCCATCTACCTCAATCCTGCCCACAGCTGTCCCTGGGTGGGCTTGAACCACCAACCTGTGCCCTGTGCTGAGCCAAAATCTACCCTCCCATTTCTCAAAAGTTTTCTTCCCCAGCAAATGAAGTTTCCATTTCTCTGCCTCATCTTAGAGCAGTGTTATGTTTCCATCAAGTGTTGCAGAATCAGAAGAAGCATTCTATTTGTTCCTTTGCTTGTGTTTGGTTAGTGAACCCCAACTTGGAAGGCTGACTCCACATTAAGCTTCATAGCTTTCTTTCTAGAAGAGCTTGAGATTTAGCTTTTTCCCCCATAGAGAGCTCTGAGGTCTCCAACTCCAACAGAGAGTTCAGAACTCTGAAAATGAAGGTGCTCTAGGTTGGTTTGGGATATGGATTAGGTTTCAGGACCTGGATTTTTTTTTTGAAGCAATGAAGGTCAATGGGCAAAAGATGGTCATTGGGGCCAAAATACATCTAATGGCTGCAGTCCATTGCTGGGTTATCCATAAATCAGATGGATGGTCCACCTAGACTTACTTCTGTCTCTGACAGCTGTTGTACCTGTCAATCACAGTTTTATTTTATTTTTTGCTTCATGAGTGGGAAAGCAAAAGGGCAGGTGTGCTGTCTGTTACAGTCAAAGTTCAACTGATGTCCCTAATTTCTATGAATTTGTCCAGTTTTCGTTAAACCCCAAATGTGCCATCAGCTGTCACCAGATCCCATAGAGGTGGATAGCAGTTCCAACAGCAGTTGTGCCTGGCTGGAGAAGACTATCTTGCATATTTCAGTCTTGCTAACCAGCTATGAAATGCTTATGGTATGGGAAATGTTTCCTATCTAGGGGACTATATTTACCAGAATGGCCACCAAACCAGATGGGCAGTGTAATATTTTCCAGCTTTTATGTTTCATCCACTGCACACAAACATTTTCTCACAGTTCTCCAAGCAACCGTTCAGCAGATTTGAACCAGCTCCATAATGTGTTTCAATAGAACGATGTCCAATAGAAGGATCAAAGCTCAGTCACTGGAAGATTGACATCTTCTCTTTTCCCACATGGCACCACATTTCTATAATCTCCAAATTCAGTGGGTCATGATGTCACATGCTGGTGATCAAAGTGACAGCAGCATATGCTAAGGAGCAAAACTCTGTTCCAGTAACACGGCTGCATTACAATGAATTAGCACTGCTTATCACTCTTGGCAAGGAAACTTATTTCCTTCATAACAATTCATTTATAATAAAGAGGAAAATGAAATAACATAACAAAACCAATCAACATGCAAATTTACACCCATGCTTACAAATATATGCAAAATGTTTAAAAACTATTTTGATTCATTTGGGACAGAAAATGGGAAAAGAGGAAGTAAGTGATGGGGGAGTCAAATTGCCTACTTAAAACATGAGTGGGAAAGCTTTACCTTGTGAGACCGTGCAAAAAGCAAAAAGCAACTCACTGATGACAGTAAGCAGACATGGAAGAAACTGTAAGTAAGAGAGACCTTGCGGTTCTCAACTTGTGGGTCCCCAGATGTTGTTGGACTACAACTCCCATCATCCCTGAGCTCTGGCCTTGCTAGCTAGGGGTGATGGGAGTTGTAGTTCAACAACATCTGGGGACCACAGGTTGAGAAAGGCTGCCTTAGATGGTGTGGCTGTGATGTGAGGCAGTCACGTCCTCCACTAGAGTAGGAGATTTGGGTTCAAGTACCACAGCAGATGACTAGACCAAGATCCATGCGTATTCCACTGCTTTTCTAAAGAAAAGGTACAGAACTCAGTGGCACAGCACACGGTTATCATGAAGAGGGTTCTGGGTTCAATCCATGCTTAATCCTGTTAAATAATCATAGGCAGAAGAACTGCAAAAGACTGCTACCTAAGGAAGCTGCTACCAATAATAATAAAGGAAACTAGTCTAGATGGACTAGCTCAGTATAAGGCAGTGTGATCAGGAGGGTGAACATCTTACTATAAAGTTGAGATGCATACATTGCAAAAATGTTTGGGGAACAGAAAATACCCGCATACTTCCTGTTCACTGTTCATACAGCACAGTCCCAAACTACTGTAATAGCCACATTCCAGGTATGTTTCCTCTATCTTACTGTGTTCACTGGAACTTATTCCAAATATGGATTGTTAAGAGAACCCCTATTCCCCTCAGAGAACTACAATCTCTCTACCCAGTGAACTTTGCTGATCTATTGCAAGTCACCCAAAGATCAACCATAGAGCCTGAACTACTTTCTGCCCACACCTCTTAATAAAACTTCCAACTTTCCTTCTTCCTCCATAGGCAAATTAGGTTCTTCTTCAGCTTACTACCTTTGTATATCTGCCATTTCAAGCCTGTTTTTGCATTTGTATCAGGCAATATATTGCAAAATATTTGTTCTTCAGATCCCTAAGTACCTCATTCTGGCAACTGTTGGGTTAGACTCCAGATAATATGCCTTGAATGGAGTTTATGTTTATATCTGTAATTTTGTTCTCCAGGCAGCAGAATACATTCTACATAGAGGAGCCAAAATGCAAACCACATTGCAATGTGTGCTCTTTCCCCTTCCTTTCCTTTAATTTTTTTTTGTTCCTCCCCTCAAGGTTTTATTACTCTTTTTGACATTCCAGCCAGGTGCTCATTTATCAATGTGTAGCCACAATATGCTACACCAACATTAGGCAAGAAAATTCCAGTGTAGAGCAGGGACACAGGAGACACTTGGTCTGGTTCATATTTCAGTGTTAATCTCCCTAATGTACACTTCCTGATATATTTCACAGACTGAAACCAAAGTGATCCTCCAATTTGTTCCCTTCTCTTAATTTTGAAAAGTATTTCTCCAATCAAATAATATGTACAAAAATGCATATATTAATAGAAAGTATGCATAAAATTGCATTATTCATGAAAATAACTTGCAAAATGCATCAAATTGAGGAAAATTGCTTGCAAAAAATGTGTACTTTAGGAGGGAAATGTACTAAAATGCTGATGAATTTTCATGAGGGGTTGTTTTTTAAAATTGCAAACTGATATGTGCAGAACTGAACTTCAGAAAAGGGAGAAACTGGAGTAACAAAACTGGCAGATTCACCCATCTCTAGGGAAGACTCATCTCATCAAGGCAACTCTTTACACTACTCACCTTTTCTCAAAGACCAATTTTTGGATAGATATCAACATTTCTGTCTACCTGAACTGAAGATTCCCTGAGAGTAGAATTGTGATGCCAAAACATTAAGAACTTAACTGTGTAGGCATATATACCGCTGAAAACTTGTGGCTCTCCAGATATCGCAACTCCCATCATTGCTGAGCATTGGCAAGATTGATGGGAGTTGTAGCCCACCAACATCTGGAGAGCCACAGGTTCCTAACCCATGCAATATATAACACAAAGTAAATCCCCTAATAATGATCTTTGACACTCCTGACCCCTCCAAACTAGCTTTCTTTTATTCCTCTCCATGCATATTAAGCTCAACAGAGCTCTTAGCCATTGATAGATTTTCCTACCAGGCATCTGTCTAATGAAAGTCAACTCAACAAGATGACTCTGGAGGGAGGTGGAAAATGGATTTTCAAGTATCACTACAATGAAAGGCTTCAGAATTGGAATCACTACCTAATTTACCACATTTATCTGAGTTTGGTGATGAATGTGGGTGCTTCTGTGCTTCCTAGAGCTTCATCTGAGCCAGATATTAGCCCCAGAATCTGTTTTCAACCTAAATACTCAGTCCTGGGCCCTGAGGTACGAATTATTACTGACAGGAGGGCCCTGAGCACTTGGAGTAGGCCATTCCTATACCTCTGAGTAACCACAACTGAAATCAACATAAGTCTTTCACACAAGTTTGAGTGGGTGGTGGTGGAGAATGGAAGTAGAAATGCACAAGTTCTTCAGATGTTACGGGGCAGGGGTGGCTAAGTTGTGGCTCTCAAGATGTTGTTGAACAACAACTCCCATTGTTCCTGATGTTGGCCATTCTAGGTGGAGCTAATGGAAATTAGTGGGGCTGATGGAAGCTAGAACCGAACAATATCTATACAACACTGGTTTTAGTGTGATGTGGTGCACAGGGCACCAAGATGAGGGGGCGCAAAATAATAAATAATGAATTGATGTGAAAATAAGAAATATTTAGGAGGGGCACCAAATTTTATCCTTGTTCAGGGTGCCGTATTACCAAAATCCGCCCCTGATCTAGAGGAACACAGATTTCTCACACCTGTTAATGGCATTCAAAGCAAACAGGAAATCTGTGTCATTTGAACTTTCTATCTCCCCCACTCAAACTAGGTGTAACATCTAAAGCAGCTCCCAAGAGAAATTATAAAGAGGTTCCTAAGGATACCAGTTAGTTCTACAGCCTTCAGAATATGAAGCAGGATTTCTGTAGTGATGAAACAACAAAAAACTTTTTTATTTAGAATCATAGAGTAGTAGAATTGTAGATTTGGAAGGGACACCAAGGAACATCTAGTCCAACTGCCTGCAATGCAGGTATGTAAGAGGACAAAAGTGTGGGGGAAAACACATCATTACACAGCACACAAGAGAGTTTTATTCCAATATTTCAAAGAATGCCTGGGAAGAATAAAGCATGTGCCAGCCCTGAGGCCAATATCCTTATCCCTGCCAGCTTCACTCCAAGCTTCACTCATTGAATGGGAAGGTCTGAAGGGACATTCCTGGTGTGATTGACTGGACCCCTGGGTTGTGTCAGGTTTCTGATTGCAGGGAAGGTTCTGAACACAATCAATTGCTTCAGAACTTCCAGCACAATGCATGAACTATAGTGTGGAGCTGAAAGGGATAGGATATTTGGAGGTAAGGTGGATGTACCTCTGTTCCCTTTATTCCCCCCATACAATCCTTGAATGTCTGAACAGGCTTAGGGCTCTGATATTTGGTGCTGAGTAGATAACTGGTACACCCATGTACACCCAGGAAGTATTGCAAGATGATGTGATTATTTCAGCAAGCATGAGGTATTGATATAGTTGCCACATTTTACATTCATTTCCATTTGCACTGCTAGGGGGATATATACTGTTAAACCATATTTACGTTACATCACAATGATTTTTGAGGAAAGGCTATAGCTGAGCAGTAGGTCACATAGTTTAAGTCTTTTGGCATCTCTAGGTAGGGCTGGAAGGACTACTATATGAAACCTCTGGATAGGTCTACTAGTCCATGCAATGGCGTAGCAAGGTCAGGTGGTATCTGGTGCGGAAATTTTTTTGTCACCCCCCCCCCATTGAAATTGAAATCTGTCAAAGAGAGCCATGCAGGAAATGCCTACGCAGATCCTGCCTTTCCCCCCTCCATCCCTCCACCACCACCCCCAGTCAAAGAGAGCTGCGCAGGTGATCCCTATGCAGAACCCGCGTTCTCCCCCTCCCCCCATCAAAGAAAGTCACGCAGGTGATACTGTTGCTGGTCCTGATCCCGCCTTGCCTCATCAGAGACATGGCTCCTTCTGGCCTCCCTCCTCTCCTCTCCATCCCTAAACCAGCACGTGATCTGGTGTGGTGTAGTGGTTAAGAGCAGTAGTCTCGTAATCTGGGGAATCGGGTTCGCGTCTCCGCTCCTCCACATGCAGCTGCTGGGTGACCTTGGGCTAGTCACACTTCTCTGAAGTCTCTCAGCCCCACTCACCTCACAGAGTGTTTGTTGTGGGGGAGGAAGGGAAAGGATATTGTTAGCTGCTTTGAGATTCCTTAGGGTAGTGATAAAGTGGGATATCAAATCCAAACTCCTCTTCTCCCCCCCCCCCAAAAAAAACCAGTTGGGCTGCGGAGCTCTCCTAGGCACTGCTTCTCCTCCTCCCACCCCCAAACCAGAGTGCCTTGCCCCTTAAATGAAAGGCAAAAGCATGCCTTGCCCCATGAGCAGCACAGCTTCCACCATGGCGTGCATGGCTACACAGACACACACAGAGCACCTGAGTGAGGGCAGGACATGGATGGATAGGGAGAGAAGGGCCTGGCCAACCGTGTATGCGCCCGGCCACAGAGGTGGGAAGGGGATGCATCGGCATCGCGATGCAACTCAACCCAGCTCAGTTCCACTCCAGAGGCAGCGTCAAGTTCAGCTGGCATTTTGTCACCCCCCTCATGATGGCACTCAGGATGGTCCACCCTTCCTACACCCTGAGTCCATGTAGAAATACTGAGCTAGATGAACCAGCAGTCTCTGAACTTGTCTAAAGCAACATTCTATCTTCCTAACTCTCTGTGTATAAGAAGCTGTTGGTTTGCAGATGTCACTTAATAAAGGTTAGCATAGGTGTATTATTTTATGACTACCCAGAGATTGCTCAATCTGCAAGTTTGCAATCAATTATACATGAAGAGATTCCTGACTAAGTGATGTCTACGCATGCTTTATGACAGGTCTTAAGATGCTCACAGGGCAAATGGTCATACTGAAAGTACACCTAAGTGGCAGTATTGAAGGCAGCATCGGTCAGGTAACCTTTGTAGTTCAGCAGCATACATTAAAAATCTTGATGCATTTGAAAAACATGGTTAAAGTGCTACTCCATAATGACAGATGAATTGACGTGTTGAAATGAAATCAGTGAAATGGCTTGATCAGTGTATTTGCCAGGTATGACAGTGAGACTTTTAAATGACTCCCTGATATATTATTCATACTTTTTATAAGCGTGCTAGCATCTCTTTGTTCCGATACATAAATGCATGAGCAATTAATTTAAACTTATGTCAGTCCCCCAGCTCCTGGCAGAGATTGCCTCCATCCTATCACCTTGCGTTAAGCAGTTCGATGGCTGCCAATAAAGTAGGAAGGAAGGGCATATTGTTTGCCATTTCCTATGCCAATTATAAGTAAATTATTTTTGGAAAGAATAATAGCATTCTCCAAAAATAACTTATTTATGATTTGTAGGATCCTCAGGGCACCTTCTTGACATGGAGTGCTGCCACAGTAGGACAGAGGCATGCAGAAGCAGACAGCCAGTTAAAGTAGCATTTAATACTATGTGTGCATGTTTTATACATAAACAAATTGGGATGTGTAGATTGGTGTCCTCCAGCTGTTTTTCAAATCTCATTCTGCCTTCATCAAAAAGTCGGGCATGGAAAATATTTCAAACATAGATATGCTATTCTGCAAGGGGAGGCAGATTTTATTTTATTTTTGTCAAGAGAAGAATGATGAAGTACTGCCTATTTAGCCTTGTGCTGCTTCAGACTTGAGCCACATTTTGACTACAAAGTGTACCTACTGCTGTAGCTTCTCCTTTAAAATGCTGCATGCAATGCTGCCATTCAACATAGTGGCTTCTTGGTAAGTCGAAAGATGTATTTCAAAATAATGGGTGGGAGACTATATATACACAGCATTTTATTCTAGAAGCGATGGTTTTTGGATATTTGGGTTTGTTTTATCCTAAACACACAATCTAGATCTATCGCATTTGTTTGGTTTTTTGGGGCTCCTGAAAGCACTTCTTGAGACTGGTTTTATTTAGAAAATAAAAGCTCATTCTGTATTACCCTGAAGTGTGTCCATTTGAAAACAGGTGGCGCTGTGGGTTAAAACCTCAGTGCCTAGGACTTGACGATCAAAAGGTCGGCGGTTCGAATCCCTGCGGCGGGGTGCGCTCCCGCTGCTCGGTCCCAGCGCCTGCCAACCTAGCAGTTCGAAAGCACCTCCGGGTGCAAGTAGATAAATAGGGACCGCTTACCATCGCCAGGGCAGCGATGTCACGCTGGCCACGTGACCCGGAAGTGTCTCCGGACAGCGCTGGCCCCTGGCCTCTTAAGTGAGATGGGCGCACAACCCCAGAGTCTGTCAAGACTGGCCCGTACGGGCAGGGGTACCTTTACCTTTAAAAAGAGGTATAGGTGGGTCTGACAATGAGGATGGGGGGAGTGTATCCATACCTGCCCAATGATGTGGGTGAGGATATAGCAGAATGACAACCAGCACTTCTTTCTTCATATACCTGCAGTGTGTCTAGGGAGGAAAAGGCCTAAGTAACCTACTGAAGGGGAGGGGTTTCAAATGTGTATCAATTAACCATGCACACCCTTGTGGACAAGAGGATTTAGGAACCAATCTAGATTGAAAGCAGTATGTTGAGGACAACTACAAACAATTCCAGATGGAGAAAAGCTACATTTTTACCCTATGAATGGGTTAACCAAAAAATGCCAAGACAGCAAACTCAGACATACAAGCTGTGGTGGAGGGTCACAGAGTCCCCATATCTTTGTCTTGGACTTATGAGGCAATAATGTTAAATTATGGAGTAAAATCTGCTTTTACTGCTCAAAGCGCTGAAGATTATCATATGAAGTTTATGGTACTCAAGTATACATTTATAAAATAGAATAGAATTCATAAAATAAAATAGAATTCTAGAGTTGGAAGGGGCCAAGCACCTGCAATGTAGGAAAATCAACTCAAGCATCCATGACAGATGGTCATCCAACCTCTGCTTAAAAACCTCCAAGGAAGGGGAGTCTACAACCTCCCAAGGGAGTCTGGTTCCACTGCCTAACAGCTCTTACCATGAAAGTTCTTCCTGATGTTTAGTTGGTAGTGTTGGATACACTCCAAGCATCTGAAAGCTGACTCCTTAGTCTTGCTCTAGTCTTGCTCATTATAAATACATTCACATCTGATGTGATGACAGGTGAAGCTTTTAAATTCACACAGATGATTAAGAACAAAACTGTAAAGATCGCATTTGCTTTCTAAGACCTCTGTGGAAGTTGCAGCTGGTTGAGGAAAATGTGTGGCTTTTGCTTTTCCAATAACGGTCTTATGTCTGACAAAAACTTTGCCTTTTTCTGGGTGTTAATACAAATATTTTAATTGGTTTCAAATTAAATTATAAAACGATGATATATTATTATTATTTTTAAAAAATGCCCTCTGCCAGATCCTTGTCAATGGAATGTTTCAGACATTTAAGTTCCTTTTCCCCTCCCTCATTACTTATATAAACAGAAAATATAACTGAATTTGTGGGGAAGGGAAAAGAACTATAGGCTTCAATCTTATATAGGCTCACTTGGAAATAAAACTAATTGAAAACAATGATACTTCCCTTTGAGCAAATATGTTTAGGATTGCTATGTAAGTAGCACCCTATATTAATTGGTTACTTGGAGTGTTGTTGCTGCTATTCAGCTGATCTGCTGAATGAGTGTGTTTGTGTTTGTGTGTGTGTGTGTGTGTGTGTGTGTGTGTGTAAGTGTAAGTGTAAAGGCACTCTTGGACCTTTAAGTGTAATGCTTCAAGAAAAAAGTCAGGTAATATAGATACACTGCATGAGCAGATTGTAAGTTCACAGAATGGATTTTTCATGTTTCCTCATCCTGCTGCACCCCCTTGTAACCCCTCTTGAACAGTGTCAGTCCAAAAGAGATTATGTCCATGTAATTCTGAGGAGATTGAATCCATTGGGCATGTTCTCTTATATTGCTCACTATATCATGATACCCAAAGGGAACTAATTCAACCATTGGACTGTGTTGTAGGATGAGGCAGCAATGAAAGGAAGGAATCACTGGAAATTGGACAGAAGAGTCAATAATAATAATAATAATAATAATAATAATAATAATAATTTTATTATTTATACCCCGCTCATCTGGCTGGGTCCCCCCAGCCACTCTGGGAGGCTTCCAACAAAACACTAAAATACAATAACCTATTAAACATTAAAAGCTTCCCTAAACAGGGCTGCCTTTAGATGTCTTCTAAAAGTTTGGTAGGTATTTTTCTCTTTGACATCTGGTGGGAGGGCGTTCCACAGGGCAGGCACCACTACCGAGAAGGCCCTCTGCCTGGTTCCCTGTAACTTGGCTTCTTGCATCGAGGGAACTGCCAGAAGGCCCTCGGCGCTGGACCTCAGTGTCTTGTGCTGTCACACAGCAAAACATATCTGAACTTAGTAGGCTTGCAAAAGAAGTTTGATATATAGATATTAAAGGACCCAATGGGTGTGGACTACTGCATGGGTGCAGCAAAATCAGTTCTGAAAATTGTGGCCATATGGAAATGACATAGGACCTGCTCCTTGGAAAACAACTCCAGTGCTGGTCACTAGCCGTGCAACCCATTGCTTGTCTACTCAGAAAAAATCACATGCACACACCCTCCATTAAACTTAATGGGACATATTCATGGGTAATTATGTAGGGAAAGGCATGTTTGCCTTCCAAGGAACAACCAACCTTAGCTCAGACTAAAGCTAATTGACTCGCTCAAAAGCCACTCTGTAGTCCATGGAGTATGAATAGTTTCGCCGTAGCCCAACAATTGCCGAGATTAAAGATGGCATCAGCAGAGAGATCTTACAGGCATCCCCTTTCCTTTGATTCCTTGTGATTGCCTGCCTCCACTGAGCAGTAGAGCAAGATTTTTTTTCTTGTTAGGCTAATATATAATTCCTCCCAGAGAAGGGATGCTCTGGAAGAATTCATTCCCTAACCTGTAAACAGTAGTTTGATGAGACAGTTCACTGAATCACTTAATGACTGGATCACTTCATCTCTTTAAGGAGCTGCAATTCACTTAGTCTTTCATGGATATTTTATAAATCATCTATTGGAAGGCGAATGGGAGGGGGCTGCTTCTCTGTAGAAAAAACTTTGGTGCAAAGGGAGATGGAAAGGGATGCAGCTGGGCTGCCCTCTAACTCGACTCTTCAAAAATATTACTGGTTCCTTCATCATCCTTTCTTTTGTTATACAAAATGTCAGATAAGCTACTGATTTTCTTTAGGCTGAATTACAATCACTGCTCCTTATAGGGGGCTTTGCCTCAGGATACCTCCATTGTTCTTTGTAGAAATTGTAGAAATATGTTTGTTTGCTGGGTTACCTTTGTAGAGCCCAGAAGAAGAGGCTCCTCACAGTCTTTAGTTTTTATTTTTATTTTTTTCATAATGCCTAGCAAACTGACATGTATAAGATTAAATCATTATAGCCCAATTATTCGGCCTCTTAGGCTGCAGTTCTATACATAGTTTAATGTGAGAAAATTCCATTGAACTGAATGGGGCTTTCTTCAAAATGGATATTTATAAGATTGCAATTCTAATCTCATTGATCCTTTTGATTAGGCAAAAGACAATTGTAAAGCGAGTGACAGTGTTCACCCAATATATATATATATATTGGGGGGATGGGCTAAATATTATGAATTTGTTTTCAGTCCCTGATCCAAATTCTGGTGGAGATTCCCAAATTCACCATAATTTCTCCCAGTCACACATATTTGTATGAACATTATTGGTAATGTGTACATTCTCACAAAACATCACCCTTCTCACACCAAACCACATTACTTCCATTTTAATATTTTCCATTAAAATGAGCATATCTGATCTTCAAGCATTCACTGAGTGTTCATATTAATGGTATTTATTTACCAAAAGACAGAAAATTTTGAAATGAACACCTGATATTTAAGCCTGTCCTTTTCTACCCCATAAATAAAAGAGAATAAAATGGGAAAGTGAATCTAGTGAATTCTGTTATAGAAAAGAATGCTACTGTGGTACCTTGGCTTAAGAACAGCTTAGTTTATGAACAACTTGGATTAAGAACGCTGCAAACCCGGAAATAGGTGTTTTGGTTTGTGAACTTTGCCTTGGAATAAGAACATGTTTCACTTCCTGTTGAGTGTGTTCCATTTGTAAATTGAGTCCCCCACTGCTATGCGAAAGCGCGTCTTGGTTTAAGAACAAACTTCCAGTACAGACTTCCAGTAAAGTACAGGTACCACTGTATTTCGTTCTTTAAAAGCATCTGGATTGTTATATATAGACAAGTGAAAAATTATGTCGTGAGATATTTTAGATATTGTCCCACCTTCAAATAGGATTCTGTATACAGAAGAGTTTTCTGTGATGGAAAGGAACAATTAGTACAAGCCTGTTATAATAAACACAGACAACTATATCACAGAGAATGAATTCAGAAAGACTAGATTGGACAAACTGGGAGGATATGCAGGACCCTCAACATCTCTTGTGATTTAAACACCTCTACATAGAAACCACTGAGCGAATGATTAAGAAGGCGAAGATTACAGAAGATGGATAAGGAGACACTCAAGAAGGATGTTGCTGTCATGAAAAGAGACTACATTGGGTCTAAATGCACCTGGTGCTAGACAGACAGAAAGGAAATCATTAGTTGTCTCAGAACTCATGCCATGCAAGTGCCTTTCAAGTTAAAAGCATTTAGTCATTTAGTTAAGTAATGCATCATACCTGAGGTGTCAAATTCTTGCAAGTTTCCATTTTCCTATCAAGATTTGCATATTCTGTGAGAGACAGCTAAGCAAGTCATGAAAACTGAAAGTGTTGCTCTAAGGTGTTTTAAGAAAACAACAACTCCTTGACACCAATCCCAGCTGAGGCAGAACACTGCAATAGCCTCCACCCAAAGGTTGTTTTTCAAGTCTCCAGGGAGTGGTGTAGTCACTGAGCTAGCCTACAGGGCATAGGTCATCAACTTGAATGAAGTACCTCAGTCAAACTGAGCTAAGCTTAAATAGGGTCCCATTAAAGTTACATGAAATGGGATGCAGGTGGTCTAAACCACTGAGCCTCTTGGGCTTGCTGATTAGAAAGTCGGCGGTTTGAATCCCCATGACGGGGTGAGCTCCCATTGTTCGGTCCCAGCTCCTGCTAACCTAGCAGTTCGAATGCATGCCAAAAAGTGCAAGTAGATAAATAGCGTTTCCATGTTTCTCTGGTTTGGTGTTCCATTGCACCAGATGCAGCTTAGTCATGCTGGTCACATGGCCCGGAAAAACTGTCTGCGGACAAACGCCGGCTCCCTTGGCCTGTAAAGTGAGATGAGTGCTGCAACTGCAGAATCATCTGTGACTGGACTTAACTGTCAGGGATCCTTTACCTTTACCTTTTTAAGGTTACATGAGACCCTCTTGAAGCTTTCTCTCACCCCATATGATTGTAAGCAGGGATACAATGTAGACTGGACTGGATATAATAAGAAACTGTGGAAAGGGGACAGAAGGAAGAAAACCTGTTGAAGGGAGGGAGGGAGGGAAGTCAATGCTCGGCAGAGTGTTGGGAAAGAATGTGGGTAAATGACTGTTGAATATTATTGTGCTTTGTTTGTTGGAACTAAATGAAAAACTAATAAAAAGCAATTTTTTAAAAAAATGATTGTAAGCAGGGAAAGGGCAAATTGCAGTGAGGACAAGGTGTGCTCCATACGCACTGAGCTTGTTTGTGTTTAGCATGTGCTGTGGTTACATTTACTTATATAAAAAATAAAGCATTCTAAGGGTTTCCCCCCTTTTCAAACTGTGGGTAAATTTCCTCCTTCAAGCATAAGGCTATAAGAGGAGCTCTGCTGAATCAGATCAAAGGCCTGTCTAGTTCAGCATTCCGATTCCCATAATGGCCAACCAGATGCGCCTGAGAAGTTTACAGGCAGGATGACATAGTAATCATCTTCTACTGTCACTACCCAGCAACTAGTACTCTGGGTACCACCACCCAGTCGCCACCAACAGTCTTAAGAGTTAGTCTAATCCCCTTACAAAGCTGTCTAAGTTGGTGACCATTGTCACACCTTGTCACACCTTGTGGAAGTAAATTCTCTGTGAATAAATGCTTTTTTGGTTGTCTCACAGATCAAGTCATACCCTTCCATCATTATCTCAGGTGTCTTTTAAAAAACCGTGTAGACAATCAAGATAAAACCATACATGATTTATACTGGAAGGTAGAATATTTATACCATCCTCCATACTTGGCATATAAAATTTGTCCCCCATTCGCAAAAGTCTGCTAAATTGCTCTGGAACAATTTGTCAGGGCCCATAATAAATTTCACAGCATAAGCTGTGTAGATGTAAAATGACAAATTTAACTGCATTTATATTAAAGCAATTTTCTGCCCATCAGAGAGATGAGCAAATTAATATGTAAACCATTAACTTACAACCAGATGCACTATGCACTATCACCGAAATAGGTTTTTTTTTTAATGTTATCACTTACATTTTATGGCTTTCTCAAAGGAAAATGCTTAGAAAAATTACAATCACTGCATTTAGAGGAGGCTCATTACGAGAAAATATACTTTGAAGCAAATCATCCATGAATTATGGAGAAGTCATGTTCACAATCATTTCAGTTCTATGTTTTAAATTTGTTTTTCTTGCTTTTTGATTCACCAATGTACACTCAATATCACACAAATACTTATCTAGTACTTTTAATGTTTTAAATATGGGTTTAGATGTCAAATATTAGTCAATGTTCTGTATTGCAGATTAGTAAATACACTGCAAGTTAAGTTTTGTGGCACAGCGGAAGATCAGATTGCATAAACAGTGGTGCATCTTTGATTTGCTGAACCTAATCTAACTAGAAACAGTATGCATCCATGTTCCTAGGTCAGGAGTGGGGCACATCAGGCCTGGGCAGGGCAAATGCAGCCCTCCATTTATTTCTGTCCAGCCCTCGGGATTCTCCCCAGGTCATAGACATCTGGGCCATATCCCTCTCCCAGGACCACAAACCCCACCAAACCTGTTCCATGTCTTCCAGCTAGATTGTCCCTTGAAGTAGGATAAAATCTGCTTACTTGAATGGAACATGGAAAGAATTGTATGGTGCATGTGTATAGAAATTTCTCACTTTTGCATGACTGGGTTTTATTTTATATCCTGGAATTTAGCCGATTGTTCAAAGGTAACTATCACATCTGTTGTTCTGCCCATCTTTGCCTCTGGCTCCACCCACATTTTGCCTATGGCCTTGCTCACCACTGGCCCTCCAAGTGAAAAGCATTCCCCACTGCTGCCCTAGCTGTATAGCTGCTTCATATGTGACAGCTAAACCAAACCGAAATCCTACTAATCCCCTGGTCAGGTGGTGAAATGGGAAGGGATTGCATTCATTAACCCCACCCCCTCCCACTCCTACTCACTCCTACTTCTCTTCCAAACAGATGATCAGTGGAATGGCAATTTCTTTTATTATACCCTGTTTAATTGGGGGGGGGGGGAAGCTTTACAGATAAGAAAAGGTGAGTATAAAGGACTTAAAATTATAGCAATGCCTGAGGAAAAGGTTAAAAATGGGCACTCAGAAAGATTCCCCACTGGCAAAGTCACCCAATGAGGAGCAAATGAGGGTGGAGGAATTCAATTCAGTTTACATATTTAGGCAAACCTACCTAATTTACACTTCTTGAAACCAGACGCAAACCAAAACACAGCCATCCTTTGAAATTCGCACCTGTGCAAATTCTGCAATGTAGTTCTCCAGCAAAGTAATGTGTACAAAAATGCATATATTAAAGTGTGCTTAAATTCCTAAATTAGTGTAGATAACATAGAAAATTCATTAAGGGAAAATCGATCTTCAGTTGCAAAACAGCTGTGCTTAGGTCTTTAGGAGGTGAAATTCACACTAAAATATTTCGCGGGGACTTGTTTTGCGTCTTAAAAAAAAATCAATCCCCCACATTTCTACATCAGGTTAAGAGTGAAAAAAATGAGAAACTGAGAGAATCTGAGATTGATAGATTCATCCACCCATGGGAATGACTAATATGATTGCAGCCTAGGAAACATAGCTAGAACCAGAAGAGGCCACAGATTAGGTGGCTGACTGCAGCAAGGAAAAACTATAGGCACTCAAGCAAAATACACATAGCTATTAAAATGACATTATAAGGCTTGCATATTGATCAGGTCTTCTCCTTTAGTCAATCCACATAAAGCAAGTAAGAGACTGAGCTACAAATCAGAAAGTTCAGCATTGAATGTTTTCTCTGCTGTGAACTCACTAGGTTGCCTTTGACGACAACCTTTGTCAGCCTCAATCTCTCATGTGCAATGTAAGGGTGATAAGTGTCCTACCTTACAGGGTTATTTAAAGGATTATTGAGATAAATGTAGGTATAGTGTTTCAGACAATCAATAAGGTAGGGATCCTCTGCAAACCTACCTAGGAACAAGCCCAGTGAACTCAATGGGATTTATTTCCAAGTAGACATGCCCAGGACTAAACTCATGTCCAACTCGCAGTGAGGTAGAAATTTCCTGTGTGTAATCTTTAAGAGATGCATTTAAGCATGGCTACAGTATTGATTTAAGTTCCAAAGATTTGTTGCTGTTCTACATTTTCTACCACTTCTGTCATTGTAATGTCATCAGTTTAGATTTAAAGACAATATAATGGCTATCCTACTCACATATTTCATTTGCTTTGTAGGAATCTTAAATAGCGTTTCTCGTTAATTTCCAATGACTTCTTATGATTGAAAATATGAAAGAAAGAAACTGGTAGTTGTTATGATGCGAGGTGCTGCACAACTACTAATAACCTGACCTATAAAGTAATTTTAGCTGGAAGCTTCAAGCTTGTCTAGTGCCATTACTTCGATAGCAAATTTAGCATTAACATATGTGCACTCTTAAAATCTCCCGCTATTATTGTTGTCATTTTCGTTTTCTCATTCTTCCTCAAAGAAGCTCATGATACTCTTACTGAGATTGCTGGGGACATGTGTCTCTATGTACCTATGAAACCTGCTTTTCATTTCACAGGGAATAAGCCCTTACAGAACACAAATGACTGGGTGGTGCTAGAAGACCTATTTGTGATCCTGGCTCTATTATGCTGGATGATAGGCTACTGTCAGCTTAATAACAGCTGGCCCAGAAACCAGCACATTTACTAAAAGACACAGTAAGACTAATTAGTGGTGTGCTGTTGCAGGGTACTGAGGAGAACTGAGAAATGGTCAAAGCTTTTTCTTAAAAAGGAGGGGGAGCAAAAAGGGGGAAAATAATGTTTTATTGATAAAATAAAAGTCAAGTTGCAAATTAAATTATGGAGGATTCTCCCAGGAGGGAGGGTGAGAGTGATGGATACAAAGAAAGAAAGATGAGGTGGCAGAGAGCCAAGTGCATGGTGATGCTTTGATACAAGAGTAGCCAACATGGTGCTCATCACATGTTGTAGAACTCCAACTCTCACCATCCCTGACCATTGGCCATGATGGCTGGGTTTGATGGAACTTCCAATTGCTAAGTTGCACAATGTTGTGTTGATTGAATTGGGAAGCAGAGGAGATTTGGCTTTCATTCTTTCAAGAGTTCCCATGACAGTGTGTTTAGTGCTAGGGCACTCTTTCCCACTCAATAGAAGGCATTGATGGGACTAGCAAAATGAATCCTGTCCTAAGCTATTAGCCTTTGCTTGCTAACATTTCTAGACAAAATGGAGACTTGTGATAGTGTGGAGACCCAAAATGCAGGCAGCTTGGTTCTCTCACAACAGCAGTACCCACCTTTTATCCTAGCATCACCCTGTCAGGTAGGCTATTCTGAGAGTCCAAGGTCACCCAGTTAGCTTTCTGGATGAGCAGAGATTCAAACCTGGGCCTCCCCAGCCTAACACTCTAACCAGTACAACAACTGGTATGAGCTTTTGTGTGCATGCACACTTCTTCAGATACACTGAAACAGATTGGCACCCATTCCCACCATCCTTCTGAGCAATACTCCTCCCCACCCTCTCACAATATATAGGGGTCTGGTGATTTCTGTTTCAGTGTATCTGAAGAAGTGTGCATGCACACAAAAGCTCATACCAGTAACAAACTTAGTTGGTCTCTAAGGTGCTACTGGAAGGAATTTTTTTTTTAAATTGACTGCGAATTCAATAATGCTTGCATGTATGTATGGCAAGAGATTTGTTTATCTCCTATAGGCCTTTGCTTTTGAGGAGCTTTGTACTTCAAATCCCTAACTAAGAATTATTTTGTGATAAACTTATCTAAGCTTCCTCATCATTAACTCTCTTAAATTATAGTGTCTGAAGATGTTTATATGGATTAGCTAAGTAATCTAGTATGAAGCACAAACTGCAAACCAAAGTGAAATTGAGTTCCCAGCTGACTTAGGAAAGTAATTAATGATTTAACTGCACAACTGTTAGCAGATCTATAATGCAACTTAAAAGCTAATTGAGATCTGAACAGCCTGAGGAGAGGGTGAATCAAAGTGAAGCTATAGTGCCCTCTGAGCATTTGGTCAGCTGGCCATCAAGTAGAGTCAGAAAACATTCTCCCTGGTTGGCTTAGATGAGGCAAATGTGAGTGTGTGATGGAAACTCCGGGTAATCTTTAAAGCTATTTTTTGGTTATTTATGGCCAGGTCATTAAAGGATTAGCTTCAAAACACAAGAGTGAATCACAAAATTTCCGGTTCTGGCTGGTTCTTTTCTTCCCTGCTTCCATGTTCCCTGTGCTCAGGGCCCTCCATTTTGTGTCGAATCCAACACTGGCAAACCACCAGCAAGAGTCAGGAAATGTATTATCCTCACCTCTACTTCTCCAGGTTTTCTTAATTTGTCCCAGTAGAATACCTCTGCTCACTGATTTCCTCCACTGGCAGCTTATTACCACCTTAGTGGGTAAGAGGAAAATAAAACTTCCCTTTCACTCTGGAGAAAATGCTGTGTAGTTTTTATTGGGATTCTGATTCATCACAATCCTAAAGCAGAAATCTACACATCATGGCCTTTAGCACAGAATCTGGAATATTGTGATTTTGTCTTGAAGGTACATGAGGATGTCTCCTCTGATCAGTAAGAGGATACACTGATTATAGTTAAACCTCTACAGACCCATGTATGTGGGCTAGCAAAGTGAAGAAAAATGGCTGGTACTAGTTTTTAACAAAGCAGGACTTGCACATAAAGAGCCCCTGTAGGAGTTTAAATTCCATTGTTAGGCAGATTTATTGAAGTATAGGAATAGGCTTTTAAACCTTTTAATAGGTTCCAGCTACTTGAGGCAACTGCCCCCCTTTACCCCTCCTGCAGAGAAACAGACCACATACTGAAGTAAGAATTACAAATTACAAATTAATGGTTCTTTTTGAATCCATTTTTAGCTGGTTCTTTGGGAGAAAGAAACACAAGGAGACCCAGGTAGCTGCAACTCAGCAAAACATTATATTGCATACATTAAAGTTTCAGTCCCTTACACACACATGCACATTCTCAATCATACTCACCAACTCTACACCAATAGCTGATCAGGCTATTGACAAGAGTACAAGTGGCAGGTGTTGTGGCGCTGGGAACCTGCCATACCTTTTCACTGGAAAGTCCCTTTATATACTTTCAATCAGATATTCCAGCTCTGGTGATTCACTGCCATCTGTTCCTTGTCAAAGTTGTTCATCACGTAGTTCATCGCATCCTCACTAGTCAACCTTGCTCAACACCCATCCTTTGTTATCAGCCTGTTTGTATGCCACCTCTCTTGAGCTCAGCACTTCTTCCTCACCACTTGCCAACCTTATCAGTCCCACAAGTCTTAATGAGACTCCATTTTAGATGTGTGTTCTTCAGCCTAAAAACAGGCCTACAGTCATTCCTCCATTCACACCATAAATCTCTACTGAATATGATTGTTATACTCAAAATATAACTTACTTACAGTCATGTATTGTCCTTAGCAACAATAAGAAATGCAGGTAAAATATCCTTAGTTGAAAATTCAGCAAAAGCAGCCTCAGACACATGTCTGATGCTAGCTTCTATGTTAAGGCATGTATGCCTCCATACATACAACACGGGGGAGAGAGAACAGGAACAGAAAACAAGCCTTACTTCCTCCCTCTCAGGAGAAGAGCGGATATGACATCAGTGAGCCTACTCTAGAAATTTATAACTCTGTGGTCCTTAATGCCTTCATATACTACCTAGCTGGTGCCTCCGAAAAAAATTACACACCACTTGGGAGGACAGGCGAACTAATGCCAGTGTACTGGAAGAAGCAAAGATTACTAGTGTTGAAGTAATGATTCTTCAACATCAACTTTGTTGGACTGGTCATATTGTGTGGATGCCTGAATATCGTCTTCCAAAGCAACTACAGTGGCACCTCTGGTTACGTACTTAATTTGTTCCGGGGGTCCGTTATTAACCTGAAACTGTTCTTAACCTGAAGCAGCACTTTAGCTAATGGGGCCTTCCGCTGCTGCTGCTGCTACTGAGCCGCCGCATGATTTCTGTTCTCATCCTAAAGTTCTTAACAGGAGGTGCTATTTCTGGGTTAGCGGAGTCTGTAACCTGAAGCATATGTAACCCGAGGTACCACTGTACTCTATTCTGAACTTAAAATGGAAAGTGTAATGCTAGTGGTCAACAAAAGAGATTCAAAGACTCTCTCAAGGCAAATCTTAAAAAAGTAGTATAATGACGGACAACTGGGAAACACTGGCCTGCGAGCGCTCCAATTGGAGAACAGCCTTTACCAAAGGGGTCATGGGTTTTGAAGATGCTCAAACTCAGGACAAAAGGGAGAAATGCACTAAGAGGAAGGCACACTTGGCAAACCCTCACCATGATCAACTCCTGCCCAGAAACCTAAGGAGGTGTGGATCTCGAATTTGCCTCCACTGTTACTTACAGACTCACTGTTAAAACCATGTTTATGGAAGGCAATCTTACTCGGCTATGAGTGATCGCCAAAGAAGAAGAAGAATATTATCTAGCATTGTTAGGTTTAATTGTAAATCTGCCACATCTTCCTCCTTCTCCTTCTTGGCTGTACACCGTAGAAAGCAAGACGACTTAAGGAACAAAGCAAGTAATCTTTGGTGATGTGACATTATTTACCAGGAGCCAGGAAAATAACAGCCTTTTTGGAGGGTGGATACAAGTGTGAGGTAATTGAGCTAGAATCTTAGGAACATGAGTGGCTATTTGCTTGATCCCTAACTGAGCTATGCACTAGCTTGTGCACAGTTGTATATGCATATGTTCCATAAAAGTATTTGTGGATAACAAAGAGGAGCAGAAGCCTAGATATACAGGAGAAGCCACTATAAAAATTACAATAACAACTTCTTCCTCATGCCTTAATTCTTTTGTGCCTCTTATCATATGTTGTTTTTTAATCAAGCTGATTGATGTCAGATATTAATCCTATAGCATTGCTGTATTTGTATAATTAAAAATGACTACTGGAAAAATGATCCATAGTGGTGATCTCGTGTTTCCTCCCCACCCCCCATTGTCAGCAGCAAAGCATTTGATGCTGATCATTCTGTAGGGATTACAAATGGCCAACAGTTCTTCCTCCCCAGTTATTAATCCTAAGAAATGCCCTGAATTCCAAGTGCTGTTGCCTGAACTGCTGTGCATTTTGACTAATTGCATATTAATTTGAACACAGTTTGCCCAAAGCATAGCACTGCTACTGGGGTGAGGGGAAAGATAGGTGAGAATGAAATATGTCTGATTTGATATTGAGAGGCATGTGGTCTGAGGTAAAATTATGAGAAACAAGGAAACATTTTTCGCCATTAGCAACTTTGTTCATTATGGCAGCTTCCTATGCCACCCCTTAAAAAGTAAACAATAAACGGGCACACCTATAAATTAATCCCAAAACTTAAAAGCTCACTTCGGAATGGATAATACAAGTTAGCTATCTGTGTCTTTCATGACAGTCAATAGTGTGTATCAACCTTGCCTATGGGAATAGTGTTCTGGAATGCTTTTCTGTTGTAAGCTCATGCCTTAACAATAGATGTTTCCTATTCATCACAAAATATATATATATATATTGGGTGACTATGATATGTGAGTTTTACAACACTCAGAATGGGATGCTTTTCACTGCTTTAACTATTGGTGTTGGTGAGAAATAGACCTCTCTTGCCCAGCATTTCTTGGGAACTTTAGACATTATGTTTCTCATTTCCACATCATTTTGATTTGGGGTGTATGTGTGCTTAGGGAGATGTGCAGAAATAATTCCAGCAAAGGGAGCTATTGTACATCAGATCACACTGCTTTTCTAGTATTGTCTGTTCTGGGTAGCAGTAGCTCTCTACAGCAATACACTCTAGAAATCTACTATTCTGAAGGAAGCTGAGAGATGTATTTGGTTCTCACACTAGCTGGATTAGCTTGTTTTGGTTTGTTTTGTTTGAAAAATGGGGACTTTTAAGGAGTCTCCAGATACATCACAATACTCTGGAGAAACAAATTAATGTCTGTAAATATGTGTGTAATAGAGGAATATTCATGTTAATAATACTGAGGTATTGGTGTTGTTGTTGTTGTTGTAGTTGTTGTTGCTTTATTAACCCCTAGTTCCTAAATGTTTGTGACTATATTGTTTGCTTTAGAAATTTAATAGGAAGGAAGTCAAATTCAGAGAGGTGCATTCCTTTAATCTTCATGTTTTTGTTTGCTTTGAATTGAAATCAATCAACACTTGGTCCCAGTGCAAAAGCTGTCACATTGACTGAAAACTGGCTAAAGGTGCTTAAATGAAGACAGGAGATAATGGACGATGCATCAGGGCTGAGACAAGGCGTCCATTGGCATGCACCAAGGGGATTGTTATTTTGGCTTGCTTTTATTTAGCAGGATTATTAATGATCTAGGAAAGGAAGTAAACAACACATTAATTAAGTCTGCAGATGACACTAAATAGACATATAGAGCAAGAGCTATTAGTATGAGGAGACTATTCAAAGATAGCAGAAATAAGTGGAATGGGATCTATATATGGGACTAAAAATAATACTACTGGAAATGTGAATACAATATGTTACTTTATTAATTTATTATTTTACATTTATACCCTGCTTTTCTTCTATCATGGAGCCCAAGGATCCAATCCAGGCATAGGCAAACTCTGCGCTCCAGATGTTTTGGGACTACAACTCCCATCATCTCTGATCATTGATCCTGTTAGCTAGGGATGATGGAAGTTGTAGTACCAAAACGTCTGGAGGGCCGAGTTTGCCTATGCCTGATCCAATCCAAGAGAGATTAGATAAATATCTTGAGAAATACAATTTTTTCCACTTGACAGAAAGTAGAAAATAAGAACCCCAGAACCAAAACTGAAGGGATGAAAAAATAACTCTGGCTTGGGAAGATGATATAAAATCACAGAAGCTTGTTTGGGTACCAAAATACTCATGATTATGGAAGGGAGAGTCTTTAGCCATGGGTTGAATCCAGAGAAAAGCACCAGGAATGGGGCTGAGCACTAGCAACCCTGGCTCCCCCCTAAAAAAAGGGGGAGACCCTAGAAAATTGTGTTGAGGCAACCTATGTGAGTAGGAGCTCTCTTCACCAATGCCACCACCTCCTTACTATTTTCAGGGATGGGGCTTCTTTCTGTTCCCACCCAACCCAACCCAGCCCATTCAGCAGGGTCCTCCAAACTTCAGAAGAGCCTTTCAAAAGGGAAGAGGTGGATAACTCAACTTTCACTGGCACTACAAAAAAAAATCCTTCCAGTAGCACCTTAAAGACCACCTAAGTTAGTTCTTGGTATGAGCTTTCGTGTGCATGCACACTTCTTCAGATACACAAGCTCATACCAAGAACTAACGTAGTTGGTCTTTAAGGTGCTACTGGAAGGAATTTTTTTTGTTTTGACTATGGCAGACCAACACGGCTACCTATCTGTAACTTTCACTGGCACTGTTACACCCACAATTCTGTGGATTCAGCTGCGTATGTACATAAGAACAGAGGTGTGGTGTTTGCCCATTCTTTTGAAAATGTCTGTACAGGGGGAGAGAAAGAGTTAATAGGTAGACCAATAGAAAAGCCAGAGGCAGATCCTACCTGTTTATAAAAGGGCTTAGCCCAAGGTTTAGTTGGTTGGTTAGTTGTTGGTTGGTTGGAAAGAGGCAGTTGGGAAAGCAGTTGGCAGACAGATGGAAATAGAGAGACAGTTAGTGCAGTTAGGTCTTGTATGAGGGGAGGCTGAAGAGTTAGAGACAGAATAAAATAAGACTAAGAGGGTAAAGGGTAACAGCGTTTTGAATGCATTTAAAGTTTATTTGTGTTTGTAATAAACTACAATTTTCATTGTTAACTTAAGAACCTGACTGAGACTAAGTGATTTACCGGGGAGGACCTGGTTGGTGGCAGCAGATTAGTGGTGTACAGGTCAATAGTGCATGAGATGACCAGGAGCTCCACAAGAGGTTTTACAAATGAACCCACAAATGAACCCATTTTATAACACTGTTTCCCTTTATAATACTGGGTTTTTTAAGCTTACTATTTGTTTTTTAAAAAGCTATACAATGTAATCATATTTAGTGTTTCTATGTCACAACTGCTGCTACCAGAAGAAAAAAAAATCTTATGAAACCTGACAACAGAAATGTACTGTCTGATTCTAGATACACTTAACTGTAGTTAGAGATTTAAAACATGTGCTCGTCTATCATCAACTTGTATGATAGATCTATTTCTCTAGATTGACAGTTTCTAGTCCTTAAAATCCTACCACATGGGTGCACTTTGTTCAATGACAGATGACATAAAATCAATTTATGCGTAATAAAACAGCCAAGCAGGACTGAGGCGAATTGCTTGAGGATGTGAAAGCACAATGCAAAACAAGAAGATGTCCATGTCTGATTTAACAGACAGACAAACTTAACTGAAAAATCTGAACAGGACACTGTTTGACAATTATGGTTGTAGCCTGGAGTTTACAAATCTGTTGGGGGGTATCAGGAAAATCATTCTGAGGAGTGTGCGTGATGATGTGTAATTGTCTTCCTTAATCCTAAATGAAAGATGCAAAAACTAATTCAGGGAATCTCATCGTACAATCTGATATGCAAATGAGGAAGACTTGGATAAACCAATCCTATTACATTTGTTTGTTTGTTTAAGACACTATGGGTTGCTTTAAAAAAGAGGCCACTGGACAATGACAATTGCCAAGGAATCTGACCCTCTTGCAATAGCTGACACAAACTTTATTGCATGATCATTGTCTAGCATGTGAGGCCAAAAAGCTAGGATTTTGAGAACTAGGAACTTGCAGATACATGCGTACAATACATCATCTAAAAAGAGCTCATGAAATGGACAGATGACCAGTCTTTAGGAATGGGGGTAAAACTTCATTCATGACTCAAATAAGGGCAAACACATCAAATTCATAGTTTCTGAAACAGAAAACAGAGCCATACTTCAAAATCCACATGTCTGAATTTTGCTGTGCAGTTCTTCAGTGTATATTAGGCAAAATTGCATACAAAAAGTAAATAACTGAAGTTAACATTGGAACAGTTAGTTATAAATTGACATATTGGCCCATCCCTACTGGGCTCCCATGATGGAACTATGGAGTTTATGATGTTTGGACTGCTGAACTGCAATTGGTGGATATTTTAAAATTATTTAATAAGTTAATATTTTGAAGAATCATCCCCTTTTCTCACTTTCTTGTGACTTTGTTTTAATGTGCTTCCTTTCCTTTCCTTTTTTCACCAGCGACTCTTTAACTGTACTTGGCATTCTATGTTCGGCTTCATTGTTAAGACTGCATTGTCATTCTTTTTGTGAGATAGATTTTATCAGCCATTGTTCATCAATTTTAGGGACTGTTCTAATTTTCTGCGCTGTCTTGTGGGAGCCTCTTTCCTTTTTAACAAATCAGAATCCTCAACTGCTTTTATGGCTAGCATCTATTGTGTCTGGGAACAAACGTTGCTGTAACAACTTTTGTGAATGGGAAATATGTACTAGATTGTGTTGAATAAAAGCAGAGAGAAAAAGTTAACAGACTGAAACAGGTTCCTTCCATAGAAACCGGAAGAAGGATAAAAAAATAGAGGACACAAATAACTTCATCTTGGGAAAAACAGGTCAGGCTGACTAAGTTTTAAAAGGCTGCAGCCTGACTTTCCATCGGTGTAACTAATTGGGAGGGGTAAAGGGAGCTGTGAGGTAAGATGGTGCAAACCCACTAAGGAAACATTTACATCATGCCAGCCTTGGCCCTCCATCTCCTGGAAAGCCATAACAACCATGATTATGGAGGTCTGCCATCTCGCTGACTGCTACTGCTTTCTACGGAGTAAGTTCTATGAAACAGAGCAGGACTTTCTTCTGAAAAAAAAAACCGTAGAAAATTGTGTTGTGAATCTTCCCCATTGACTCTTTGTCTAGTTTCTCTGATTCATTCCAAAAGATAAGTAGGAGTGAGGACTAACTGGTCTCTCTCTCCCTTCCAAGTTCCAAATTATCTGAGTGGTTTACATGAAAATACAATTCACAAAAAGTGAAAAGTGAAGTAAAAAAGCAACTAAAACCAGTATAAAACACACCTGTTCACATAGTATAAGCAATTAAAAATAGCATAAAATGCAGCAAGAAGTTTGGTGGGACTCTTATGGTTGATAATTAAAAGGCATGGGGAAAAGGCATGTGCTGGTACTTTATATGGTACCAGCATAGGTACACCCAAATCTCTCTAGGGAGAGCATTGCATAAGAAGGCACCTAGCAGTTACCAACATTGAGAGAGAGAGAGAGAGAGAGAGAGAGAGAGAGAGAGAGAGAGAGAGAGAGAGAGAGAGAGAGAGAGAGAGAGAGAATGAATTCCTAATGCGTTTAGTGAGCCTGACCCATCTAACAGAAATGGCCATTCCAGCAAAATTGCTCTCTATGAGGGCTGGTACTACCATTAGGCAGAGTGAGGCAGGTGGCAGATTCTGGAAACAAAAGCAACATTGCCCATCATTCACTTTGGTTGCCATGTGACTGTTCCTGGGCCTCCAAAAGTGACTTACTGCCTCAGGTGTGGTGGAGGACACTGTCCCATAATAAGTGTTAAAACAAGTTTTATCTGCCAGTGTTGTTTTTTCTGCCAGTGTGAGGAAAGCGGAGGGGGCACCATCTAGCCCTTTACTTCCGGTAGATAAATGTATCAGACCAACCCTGCTCCCTGCATGCTTAGGCAACAGCAGTGCAGAGCACAAACAGGCTACATCCTTGTGAAGGCCTTATTGTTAGATGCAGTGCTAGATTTGCATATAAGCTAAACAAGCTATAGCTTAGGGCCCCACTCTCTTGGGGACCCCAAAAAAATTTAAAGGAAAAATAACTGGATGTACATTTCCAAAATATAATATATATATATAAAATAAAACCTACATACAGCAACAGTGTTTTGTGTATGGACCTATTAGGTCCATAAATTGCCATACAGCATATATTCAACAAAAAAATAATAATTTGTTGTTGACAAAGGACAGCTAGACATATAAAGGGCCCCATTGCCTTCAGTAGCTTAGGGCCTCATCAAAACTAAATCCAGCCCTGGTTAGATGCCATGAACTTTCTTACGGAGCTGAGCAATATTAGAAATTAAAGGCAAGAGGGACACCCCCCCTAAAAGTAATAATAAACAATATGAAGAAGTGAGCTTGAGGAGTAATATGGAAGGAGAAGGCAGAGAAGTACGGAAACTTCAGTCAGACACCACAGACATAAGAAGCAAGGCAAAGAGGCAACACATAGACCTTGAGGCAAATGAATGACAAGAGCAAGTGCCTCAGGCAGGGATTCAGAAAGAAGTGAGATTCAAAAGGTAGGATGGGAACAAGTCTATGAAGTGAACTTGAAGACAAGAATATACATTTTGTGTGTGTTGAATATAAAGACTCCATAGAAGCCAGTGGTGAGTACTGAGTAAGTCGAGAGGCTGGACATGCCCAGAGTAGATAAAATTACAACTCCCAGCCCCTTTTCCTGCATGGAGATAGTGGCTCTAATTGTAGTTTGTGAATATAAATAGAGAACCAGGAAGTGAAAAGTCTTCAGGGTTACATGATCTGGAATAAATGGATAAATTTTTCTGTATATCTGGCGAAGGCTTGCAGCTCTGATGTGCATGGACAGTGCCATATAAACAGGAGCTATCCTATTCACCTAACTGTCAAGGAATGTTCTTCATGCTCAGATGGGCTGTGCGCTGCACTCAACGTTTTTATAGCCTTGAAGTAAATGGGGCAGCCCTTGCTCACTGGGAGATTTGTATTCATATTGGAACCCTACTGAGCTTTGGAATGTGATCTTAGCCCTTCACACTCTGCCTTATTCAAACATTAACTGAGCCATCCATCAAAGTCAATGATGACGATGGCAGTCCCTTATTCAAAAATTCAAAGATTTCGCTACATAATGAAACCTACAATTTGCATTAAAATCAAACTTACAGTTCATAATCAAAATACAACAGAAGCCACACTAGTCATTCTTACTGTTACAAAATCTGCCCTTCAGTTTCTTGAAAGGCTTGATCCTCATTGAAGGAGACTTCCATTTGTATGCAGTTTGGGGGCACTTGCAAAATTTATTTAGAATGAGGGTCACCAACCATGACTTCCTATGGCACCCACAAATGGTCTCAGCAAATATCCCCTCAGAGACCCACAGTCCATGAGACATTTGCTCTTCCTGCTCTGCTTCTGTCTGCACCTGCTTGCCCTCTCCTGTACAACTCATTAAACATGCCCGCAATTCATTGGATGCCCCTTTCCTTTCTGAACAGAGAGGTAAAAAGAACTTCTATCTGTGATTAAACATGGCAGTTGTTGATGTAGGTTTCTTTTTTCCATGGGGGTACATGCCAACACCATTTTATGTTCCTATTTATTTTTCTACTCATTTAGATGTTGCTCCTATAATCACCATTTTGGGGTACCCCAGACGCATAACAGCAGCCATTTTGTGGCTGGCACCCACAATATTTCACCATAATTCTAGTGGTGTTTAGTGGCCCTCAAAGGTGGGCAACTAATGTCAAAAAGAGAATACCAAAGTCACTTTATGCACCTGCAGTGGCAGGAAGTTCCACAAGTGGGGTGCCATAGCAAAGAAGACCATATCCTGTGTTGCCACACAATTGGCAGCATCCATAGATGGGGTCATGAGAGGGGTCTCCCCTGTAGTTCTCAAATACGAGGTTCACAGTTACTGGGAAAGGCATTCCTTCGGGTATTTAGGACCCAATATGTTTAGGGCTACAGAAGTATAAATAATCATTATTTATTACCACCCAGTCATATAACATTTTGCAGAGTACAAAAAGACAGATCTGTGCCAGAGAGAGAGAGATATAAAAAGTGTTAAGGGGAAGAGATACAGGATAACAGAAGAATATGTGCTTTGTTTAGTTCCATGTAATTAGGCTTAGTTACAGTTAAGTGCAGAGACTAGGATGTTACTCCAAGGGCTTCATGAAAGGTGGCTATTGAGAGGAACTTGACAGTAGGGAAAGAGATGGATGTTGCAGATGTGCTGTGAGGCAGTTTTATGCATAAGTGTGCATGCCTTATGTATGCACATTATGCCAAACGGAACTGAAAAAGTTCTGTGCACTAATCCTAGAACTGTTTTTTTAAAAAACCCACCATGATAATATCATCTAATGCGATTAACATGGCTCTTCTTTACAGCTGTCTTATCTCCAACAATATGGTATTCGCATACGCAGGAAATTGCCTTCTTTTCTGGGCTGACATGAATACTAAACTGCGGTAATTAAACTGGTGTTCTTTCAAAGGGAATTGGCTGCTCTTCAGGAGGAATTGGGGACCATGGATGTGTAACGTCTTTCACAGGTGCCTAAAACCATTAGCTGCCTGCAGATGCAAGATCTGCAAAACAACAGACCTGAAATTCATGTTGAAACAAATGTGCTTCAAAACAAATGTGCTGCCACAAATTCTCAAAATCCTCCTTTGCTGTTGAACTTTCTCCGAGTGTTTTCTACATGCTTGGATATTCTCTATATATTCAATATCTGTATTTGTCATCCAGTCATATTAGATTTCAATACTTGATGCCTGACAGTGGATATTCTGCAGAATTTGATAGTTGGCATGCAGTGGTATTTAGCCTTATGCAGTATTGTATAGTTGACATAAATAAACCAGTGGTTTGCAGGCTTTCTGTTGACAGGGAATGCCATCCATTCTGCATATACCTATTACAGACCCCCTACAGGTTGCAGGAGACTTGGAGACGTTTGTAGAGTGTGTACTTAGCACAGAAGGAACAGTGCCAGACCTTAGCATTGGCAATAAAAAACTGAGTCATACCAAGCACCCATAGTTCTTCTGTGGTTATACATAGTGTGAAAAGATCAGTAGTGCTAGGTAAGCTGTTTTTCTCATTGGAAGGTTGTCAAAGATTCTCCAAAGGACCAGTCTTCCCTGGAAAACAGCTTGGAGAATCACTGTTATACCCTGCTGGGTTGTATTTAGGCTAACATGAACTAGTTTTTTTTTTTTAAATCTCTGCTACTTACTATATTTTATCTGATCTCTTGAATGATAGTTGTTTCAATGTGACTGTTATATTTGATTCACAATAATAATAATCATAATAATATATTATTTCCCCAGCCATGCTGGGCGGCTGCCAACTGAATATTAAAAGCACAATATACCCTGCAATCCATACTGGGAGAAAGGAGATAAAGGGCAGAAATAGTTCCATTAGCTCAAGGACATGTGGGTGCACAATGGAACTTTATCTCCTTGTCCACTCCTTGTGCACTCCCCCTGTAGCAGATTTGGGGAGATTGATGTAAATAATGCAGAATGGAACTATTCCCCACCTCCTCATGCACACCCTCCTGGTATCTGCTCCAGAGGGTGGTGAGAAACACCAGAACAGATTATGGGCGGAGGAGACAGGTAGGGAAGTTCTGCTGCACATGTACAAATCATGGATACTGGGCAACGATTCTGATCTTCTTTTTTAAAAAAAATGTTTATTAAGTTTTACATTATAATCATGATAATAACGTTTCATATACAGTCGTACCTTGTTTTGCAGCCGGGATCTGTTCCGGAGCCCTGGCCGCTAGCCAAAAAGGATGCAGGGCAAAGCGCCATGTCTGGGCATGCATGCAGAGTGGTTTGCATTTCTGCGCATGCACGAAGCGTGTTCCGGTACTTCTGAGTTTGCTGAGGACGTTCGCCGGAAGGGACGCTAGACAAGGTAGATGCTTGCGGAGGCATTACTGTAAAATAAAAAGAATACAATTCCCCAACTCGCCCCCCGTGACTTCCCTCAACTTCCTCTTCTGGTTTTTAACATAATAACTTCCCCTGTTTGCTATATTATATCTTCAAAAGTGTTGTTATCTCTTATCCTACTATCCTCATTTTTGTAATCTTTATACTAATTTTTTGTTAATTGTGTTTACTCAAACCCTGCTAGTGAGTTCAATTCTTTACATTGTTTCTGTAGATACACCATGAATGGTTCCATTGTCTTTATCTCTAAGTCTTTCTGTTCATTTCGCCATTTCAGCATATTCCATCAGTTTTTGTAGCCATTCTTCTTTGGTTGGTATTTCTTCACTTTTCCATCTTTGGGCTAATAACACCCTAGTCACAGTCGTAGCATACATAAATAATTTCTTCTTTTCTCTTGGTAATTCTTGACCTGAAATGCCTAATCAGAAAGCTTCTGGTCTTCTAATAAAAGTCAGCTTAAACATTTTAAAAATTTCATTATAAATCATATCCCAATAATTTTAAACAATTTGCAATTCCACCACATCTGGAAATAAGTGCCTTCCTTTTCTTTACATTTCCAACACACATTTGAACCTGTTCTATACATTTTTGCAATAATAATAATAATAATAATAATAATAATAATAATAATAATAATTTATACCCCGCCCATCTGTTCTGGCTGAGTTTCCCCAGCCACTCTGGACGGCTCACAATCAAGTGTTAAAAACAATACAGCATTAAATATTAAAAAGTTCCCTAAACAGGGCTGCCTTCAGATGTCTTTTAAAAATAGGATAGCTGCTTATTTCCTTGACATCTGATGGATGGACGTTCCACAGGGTGGGCTGGGCGCCACTACTGAGAAGGCCCTCTGTCTGGTTCCCTGTAACCTCACTTCTGGCAATGAGGGAACCACCAGAAGGCCCTCGGCGCTGAATCTCAGTGTCCGGGCTCAATGATGGGGGTGGAGATGTAATATACCATCTCAGATTTTTTTTTAATTAAAAAAAATCATGCTTTGTTGTTGGGTACTGATTCCTTGAAATGTGCAACAATTCATTTCTATTTTATAGCAGGCAACCATACGCAGAAGAGTATTAGTATCCTAGTACTCCTGCTCAAGGCTTTGAGCCAGACAGCTATACCTTCTCCTATATAAGCAAAGATACAATTAGCAAAAGGTCCAAGATGGTCAATTTATTCTCTCCCCCCCCCCCCCAGGTTTCAGTGAGATTTAACATTTGATAGTTTCTGGAAGACTGGCAAGCTCAGTCCTCACTAGACTATTGTTTTTATTTGTTTGCTTTAAGGGTGATGGTTCTTCCTTCTTTTTAATACAGTATGTTGTATTCCTCCATAGCTTGGGGTTTACCCATGTACACCAATTCCTTCCTCTTGTTTCTCCATGGCCCTGTTTCGGCTCCAGTCCTGTTGGCATCTCACCACCTGAATTTGCAACTCGCGCAAATGATTCCGCACAGTCCTGTGTACTTCTCTGCAAGCATTTTTGGTCTTCAAAGTATCCGAATTGTCCTGAATTTAATCTCCAGGCAAACTTTTAATGGGAAGAAAGAGCTACAGTAACAGACAGGGAGGTCAGATCCCATTCTGCCAGCATGTTGTGTTTTATGCTACAGAGTGCTGATGGGAAGATACCACATAAAAGAAATGATCTGCCTTTTCTCTAACCTTTGTGCTTCCTGACTGGCACAAACAGATGAAATTAAATGTTTTGTGAGCTTTGCTAACAATGTGCCTTGGGGTGGCAAGCTTGAACAGGCAAAGACAAATAGTGGGAAGGGGGGAAAGGAGTGAGGTTTTCATCCCAAATGTGAATGTTTACAAAAAGAACCATATATATAAAAAAGCCATTTCAAAGGCAGGAGTTAAATTGCTATCTTGCAGTTCCTTAGGGCAGCATCTTTGCATTGCCATGTTGTACTTGTGTCAGCCAGTTTTCACACAATTAGGGCATGCAAGCTTCTCACTATCCCAGTTTAGCATTATTATGTTAAACCTGAAAAAATGGAAATATTTCTGGTCGGGTGTATATGTGTAGGACAATAACTATTTATTTATAACAATTATAATGCTGTGTTTTTTTTTAAAAAAAAAGAAGTCTTGATAAGTATGCTCCCATTAAGCTTTATCAAATAAACAAGGCTGCAATCTTACACCCACCTTCCTGAGAGTAAATCTCACTGAATTCAGCAGTGCTTACTTCTGAACAATAAAGCTTACTTCTGAATCTAGGATTGCACTGCTAGCTCTACAGTGGTACCTCGGCTTACATACGCTTTAGGTTACACACTCTGCTAACCCATAAATAGTGCTTCAGGTTAAGAACTTTGCTTCAGGATAAGAACAGAAAGCGGGCTCCGGCAGCGTGGCAGCAGCAGGAGGCCCCATTAGCTAAAGTGGTGCTTCAGGTTAAGAACAGTTTCAGGTTAAGAACAGACCTCCGGAACGAATTAAGTACTTAACCCGAGGTACCACTGTATTTGTAAGAAGATCGTGACAAGATGTAGTACCACCCTCTTTCATAAGCAGTTAAAAGAGGAGCAGCTCAACCCTCCCTCCCAAAAAACACAAAATAAAATTCACCAGAAGCCAAAAAAGAGAGAGTCCAATAGCACACTCTTAACCAGGTATACTCAGAAATAAGTCCTGTTGAATTCGTTGAGGCTTACTCACAGGTAGGTGGAGTTAATACTGCATTCTGGATGATGTCCACACTAGGAATGGGCAAATCTGTCAGTTTTGGTTGCCTGAGTTTTTCATTTTTCAATATTTAATTCAGTTTTGCACATCCCACAATATGGGATTTCTTTTTTAAACAACCAACCATGAAAATTCTTCATTGGTCATTGTGAATTTCTTCTAATAAACCTATTACTGTATGCAGTTTTGACTAATATGCAAGCTTTTGCAACAATTTCTCCTGATATAATGCATTTGTTTTGTTTATGTCATGTTCACTAATATATGCATTTTATGTACAGTTCACCCTAGTGATTGCATTTTTGTATGAATTACTTGGCTGAAGAATTCAACTGCAAAATTCAGAGATGTGTGAATTTCAAAAGATGATTTATTTCAGTTTACATCTTGCCTAGAATCTTAAGGAGCGATTCTTGAAGTGTCTCAAGAATTCTGTGAGTTTTGGATTTTTCTACCATGTCTCATTTTTCCCATCTTAAATTCAGGTCTTTACATTTCCAAAGCAATTTGCTATTTATTTTTTTTGGGGGGGAAAGCTCCTCGTGAAAATTAATCACCACTTTAGTGAAAATGTCTCCTTATCTGCTTATTTATGTTTGCAATTTTGATTAATATGTTCATTTCAGCAATATTTTTTCTTAGTACAATGCATATTTATGCGCACTTTCCCCTAATACATGTATTTTCGTACACATTGGTTGGAGAATTACATTGCAAAATTTGGAGAAATGTGAATTTTGAAAGCATAACTAAGCTTCAGGTTGTGTATTGGTTTGAAAAGTGCAAATTAAGTAATTTCTCATTAAAAGGCATAGAAATTTGAATTTATCCTCCATGCCTATGGAAGTGAATACTCTGAATGCTTTGACAAAGCTTACAGCCAAAACATTTTAATTTATTTATTTTGTTTATTTTAGCTCTTGAGTTTCTTCAAATAGCATTTTGGCGTCTCAGGAAGGCAAACCAAAGCATTTGGAACAGACCCTGTACCAAAATTTGATTGCAGATCTGTAAACATGGACAGACTACTCACCATTGAAGCTGTTTTAACTAGAGTCTTTCAGCTCTCTCACTGCACAGCAGTTAGGATAAAGCACAGTGCCAGCAATTCTTTGGGAAAGGGGTGGGGGCGGTGGCAGGAGAAGAAAATACTGTTTCTGACAGTTGCCATGTGCAAATGCTATGGGAGTCCTGTGGGGAACCCTAAACTCAATTTTCCTTCTTTTGAAGAAAGCTCTGGGGTCTGGTTAGGTCTTCCTGACATTTTAGTTTCCTGATGGGAAAATAAAATGCCCCTAGCAGCATAAACTCATACTTTGAAATGAGTAAAATGCATTTTAAAACTCAATGTGATACAAAGGAATTTTATGTGGCGGGCATTGTTTTCTTCTTCTTCTTCTTCTTCTTTTCTCAATGAGCAATGATAGTGGAGAAAAAAATAGGTACAAGAACCTCCCGTTGTATGCCACATTCTGCTCTGAAGCGATGTAGTTTAATGCTACTAGTGTGCTGGAGGCCTGTGTTGCCCCAAAACAGAAAGAGAGAGCTGGCCCACAGATACAAACACATGCAACACATGACATTCACTCTCCTGGGACTCATAGCCCTGGGACTTAGCGAAAGAGATATCCCTGTCCTTCAGCTCACTAATCATGTTCGGAAAGAGTATCAGGGCTGAGCAAACTGGCTGGGATGAAAAAAAAACCACACGGTTTTGCTTGTTTTCATGAGCTCGTTAGGCAGAAAGTTTCGGGCAACACATGCCGAGAGCAAGAAGTGCAGCCTGAAACCTAGATCTGAGGAATCCAGTTAACCTATTACATGCTAACTAAGGGAGAAGCTGTGTGCAATTGTGGATGTGATTTTTCAGGATGATGATGATGATGATGATGATGATGATGATGATGATTTACTATTTGCAATCATATGTTGTTGTTGTTTAGTCATTTAGTCATTTCCAACTCTTTGTGACTCCATGGACCAGAGCACACCTGGCACTCCTGTCTTCCACTGCCTCCCGCAGCTTGGTCAAACTCATGCTGGTAGCTTCGAGAACACTGTCCAACCATCTCATCCTCTGTTGTCCCCTTCTCCTTGTGCCCTCCATCTTTCCCAACATCAGGGTCTTTTCCAAGGAGTCTTCTCTTCTCATGAGGTGGCCAAAGTATTGGAGCCTCAGCTTCAGGATCTGTCCTTCCAGTGAGCCCTCAGGGCTGATTTCCTTAAGAATGGATAGGCCTGATCTTCTTGCAGTCCATGGGACTCTCAAGAGTCTCCTCCAGCACCATAATTCTAAAGCATCAGTTCTTCGGTGATCAGCCTTCTTTATGGTCCAGCTCTCACTTCCATACATCACTACTGGGAAAACCATAGCTTTAACAATACGGACCTTTGTCGGCAAGGTGATGTCTCTGCTTTACATAGATTCTCTTAATAAATTTGGTTGAATGTGTGGAGGTTCAAAGCAGGGACAGCAGACATGGTCCCAATCCCTTTCTCTCAGAGCTCAATAAATTAATTTGTATTTATTTAATTCTGGTATTTATGGACCACTTTTGTCCATAGATGGTCACAAAATGGTTCCAAATCTATCCGTGAAAACTAATTGTGGAAAGGACTGCTGACACTGGGTGAAATCCAGTTGCTACCCTTCGTTCACAGAAAGACTCTTGATCCAGCATTCACCTCTGCTAATGGAATAGGAAATGGGCCATTTGGGCCAGTTCCACTCTCCCCCTGCAGTCTCTCTTCACTAGCAAGCCACCATTCAACCCCCAACTCCATGGAACTGATTTTCAATGGCTGCAGGGGGAATCTCCCCCAAACCTCTCCCTCTCCTTTTCCATTAGTGGAGACACCTGCTAGATCAAAAGCCCTAGCGCCAGTGTATTGATTGGATGCCATCCATTCTCTCCTTCTTTATGCCTGAAGCCATTAATAGAGTGATAATGAGAACAAAACATCATTGATGCTTCTAAGCTTTGTGCATATGCTGTTATTCAGTGTTCCCTCAGTACATTCCAGTGCAATGGCTTCTCCTATGAAATCATTTTCTTTTTTTTTATTCATGGTATCCATAGATAACAGTAGAATGACGTTTGAATGGGGTGGTGGAGAAACCCCACCACCTCTGAAATGATCATTAAAACAAATCCCTTCCAAATGTACTGAGACCATGCCAAGTTTCAGCACTCGGATATTGTATTCTTTTATTTAACCCCAGGCTAGCACACAGCTGTACACCTCATCAGAAAAGACAAACACTGTGGCTGTTTGTGCATTAATGGGCTCATTTATTCACAGAGAGATCAGGATCATTATGTATCTGCGAACATGTTTTTGAGACATACATTTGAGTGCTCTCACAAATGGAATTGCCAAGGCAAACCAAGATGAAGCTGGTAAACAGTGAAAGAAACTTATGCAGGATTGATAATATCCCATGGGACAGTCAGTGTTTGTGAGTTCAGGGATATGCCAAAGTAGCAATGATTTACTTCTTCTTTTTAATGCGGCAGAAGAATAGAACAAACAAACATCTGTGGTTTTTTCCTCCTGCAAATCACTCTGCATTGCTAAATTAGAGGTTAATTCAGCATGCTTCTGTGCATCCTCCAGCCATGCAGAAGGCATTGGATTCAGTTATTGTAGCATCAAAGACCAGGTGTATGAAGCAGCAATCGTTTAACCAGGCCTCTTTTATCCAGATTGCTTCATCATTCTATGCATGTGTTTTCTGCCTTCCTTCCCATATGTTGGTGTTTTTTCAAGCACCTCTTTGCAAATTGGTGTTCAGTGTGCATGGTTTCTGGCACTAAGCAGCAAGGGGACACAACTCCCATGGGTGTCCTGAATCAATCCTTCACAGCAATGGATAGGGAAAAGGGCTAGCCAAGCAGGTAGAACGGGATTATTGAATGAGTAGTGAGGGAGTGGTTAGGAGTGCTAGGTCTGAGTCATTGTTTTGGTTTCCCATAGAAATGGGCTGGGGAAACACAGGCCCACTGGTCAAATGTGGCGTGTAAGGTATCTCCATTAAACCACTTGGGATTCTCCTGAGGCTACAGCCTCGCTCAACTGCATTTGCCAGCCTAGAAGGGGTCCTTGAAGTGTGATAAATGCTTCTTGCTTGCTTGGCTGGAGATGAAGAAACCTCTGACTTATGTGTGTCTGGAATATAGCCTCTGACCTCACCCACTTTTGCTCTGCTCACTGCCACTGCAAGGCCCCTGGAAAATTCCCCATGAGGCTGAAAACTCATTGGGCTGAAAATGTGTTACTGCCCATGACAAAGAACAGAAGATCTTAAAAAGAGCTTATCCCTCTAACATGCCTAGGCTGAAAACTGGGGTATGTGTCTTCCAGAATGCACTCCTGTGTGAGTCATACTTCTTTGTGTTTTGCTCTCACACATTTTTGGGCTCTGTGCTCTCATGAGAGAACATGGTTCCCCAAAATGAGATGTCCCAATTTAATCAGGAAAGTTGAGGGGTATGCTAGTCCAGTTCCTATTTCCATCAGTGGTCAACCAGATGTCTATGGCAGTGGTGGCCAAACTTAGCCATCCAGCAGTTTTTGGACTACAGTTCCCATCATCCCTGGCCACTGGTCCTGTTAGCTAGGGATGATGAGAGTTGTAGTCCAAAAACAGCTGGGGACCGTGTTTGGTCACCACTGGTCTATGGGAAGCCCACAAGCAGGAGACCCTCTCCTGTTCTTGCTTTCCAGCAAATGGGAAATATGTAAGTGATATTCCTCCCCACTTCTGCCCCTGGTTATGACCACACAACCCTATACACGTCCACATGGTGCTGCTTAACCCAAGCAAGGTCAGCAAGTGTTTGTTTCTTCAAGGAAGAAAGAAAGAAGAGAGGAGCTCGTTTTTCTTATTCTTGACTGGAAAACCTGCTCCCTGTCTTGCAGGCCTGGGAGGGTGGGGCCCCGACTGACTCCAGCTACTGCCACCCACCATGAACCACCATTGGCAGGAGTGGCAGCAACAGCAGCAGATATATTCTATGCTTATGATAATATTTTATTCTCTTGCTAATTATGCTGTTTTAAATGTTCATTTTATATTTGACTTCCGTTAATAATGTTTTCTTTTGAAATGTTTTAAGATAATATTTTTGTGAACTTTGCTGTGTGCACTCTGTACTTGACCTCCATTGTAAGGTTTTATTTTGAAATCTTTAAGATAATATTTTAGTTTCCTGTTAATTACGTTGCTTTGAATGTATACTTTGTATTTGACTTTCTTTGGTATTTTTTTCTGGATTGCTTTATATGCTTTAATTTAGCTTATAAACCACGTTGAGATTCCCCCCCCCCCTTAAAATTATAAGGCGTTGTAGAAATGAAATGAATAATAGCAATGATAATACTTCTCCCCATCATCTTCATCAGGTGATGCTGTGCAGGGACCAAACCAGTGCCTGGCAGCTGTAATAGGCTGGAGGAGGGCTAGTAAAGTCAATCTGCATCCTGCCAAAATGGAGGTGATATGGATAAGTGGATCTCTGGCCTAGAAATTAGGTAGATGGCATCTCCTGGATGGGGTTGCATAATCCCCACCCCCAGCTTGAATTCAGGTATTTGCATTTCCACAGCACTACTTAGCACCATTGGGTGATATTTGTTATGCAGCAATGCAAGGAAGGGCCTTTTATGTGGTTATGTGTCTTGCCTTTTGAATGCTCTTCCCATTGAAGCCTGGTTGGCACCATCGTTCTGTATTCTGGTAGCAAATGAAAACTCACATGTCTGCTCAGCCCTTCGCTATCCATTAGTTGTGATGCAATTACATTGGCACCTTGGTTCTCAAATGCCTTGGTACTCAAACAACTTGGAACCCAAACACTGCAAACCCGGAAGTAAGTGTTCCAGTTTGTAAACGTTTTTCGGAAGCCAAACGTGCTCCGTTTTGAGTGCCACACTTCCGTTTTGAGTGTTACACTGAGGTCTGTCTGTTTTTGCTATTTATTTTGCATTTTTGTTTTTGCAGCTCTTTTTGTTTTGTTTTTTGTGAAACCTAGTTCAGCTACTGATTGATTGATTGCGTGACTGCAGTACATTGTTTATAGCTTTCATTTTATGGATCAATGATCTCATTGTTAAATTGCTGTTTTAGGGGTTGTTTTTAAAAGTCTGGAACAGATGAATCCATTTTGCATTACTTTCTATGGGAAACTTCACCTTGGTTTTGGAATGGACCTCCAGAACGGATTATGTTTGAGAACCAAGGTACCACTGTAGTGTTATGTACGAGCTGTTTGTTTTATTGCTCTCATTATCTTATAGTAACACACCCTGGAATCTTCATGGGCTGGAATTGCTTCAGTGTCAAGTATGCAACCCAAAGAAATCAAGTACTCAGAACTGGTCAAGGCAGCCATGGAAGCTTTTGGTAGGCTTCAACTTAAGTTCCTGATTGGTACTAAAGTTGTTGTAATAAACCCATACCTTGCTTAGCCCTCTCCTCTGGATTTCGCTGAGTCCCTGAAGAATCTTAGAGCTGGCACTCATGCTGGAAGTGACCTGTAAAGCCATTTTCATTGTTTGGGAGACAGCAAAGGATAAATATTTTAAACCCATCTTTCCCAGAGACAGAGTTGAACTCTCACATCAGCTAAAACCAATAGATTTGTTTTGCTTGATAAGAAATGTATTTTGGTACTGAGAACTCCAGAAGGCTAAAACAGACCCTTCTTGTCCAGACAGGTGTTTAGGGGGGGTGTTTATGTTTGCACACATTCACTGAGAAGATGCATATCCATGCAGATGTTGATGATGTGTGTAATGAGCATTTATCTGACTTTACCAGAGGGTAACTTGGTCCTCATGAGGAATGGGGAATCAAATCAACTTTGCTCACGTTTTGATGAGAAACTACCTAATCTACCAATGCATGACCTGAAGCACACTGGTCCCTTAAAATTTGCACTTAACTGAAATTTATGATGCAGCTTACATCCAACTAAAATGTACAAAAAATAAATTATGCTATGAAAAGCGTGCATAAAAATGAACATGTTACTGAAAATAACTTAGAAAAATCCATTACGTTAGGGGAAACTCTTTGCAAAAATGGATGTGCCAGTCAAATCTGCATACAAAAATTGGGATAAATTCACACTAAAATGTTGATGATTTTCACATACATACTGCTGCTGTAATGTGGAGAACTAAATTTAACCTTGGAAAAATGAGAAAGTGAGTGAACTGAAACTGAGAGATTTGACCATGGCGCTGTGGGTTAAAGCCTCAGCACCTAGGACTTGCCGATCGAAAGGTCGGCGGTTTGAATCCCTGCGGTGGGGTGCGCTCCCGCTGCTCGGTCCCAGCGCCTGCCAACCTAGCAGTTCGAAAGCACCTGCGGGTGCAAGTAGATTCCTTCTAGCGGGAAGGTAAACGGCGTTTCCGTGTGTGGCTCTGGCTCGCCAGAGCAGCGATGTCACGCTGGCCACGTGACCCGGAAGTGTCTCCGGACAGCGCTGGCCCCTGGCCTCTTAAGTGAGATGGGCGCACAACCCCAGAGTCTGTCAAGACTGGCCCGTACGGGCAGGGGTACCTTTACCTTTACCTTATTCCTCATAGAAAAAGGGGGGAAAGCATGATTGGGAACCTTGGCTGTATTCCTCTTCCTTTTTGTTACTCTTTGGGATTGGTATAACCTCTGAGTGTGGTGCTGGGTAGATTTTTGAAGATGACTTTTCTTTCAAGTTTTTTTTTTCTTTTCTAAAAAAGTGCTGGCTCTTTGATTTGCTGCGGAAAGGGCTGCAGTTCTTCCTCTCATCATTGTACTTCTAGGGGGCATACTGTCACAATTCAAATGTCTGAAGGGCTGGAACAAAGACAGTGGAACAGACCTGCTTTCTGTTGCTCTAGAGGAAACAACTAGAACAAATGGGTGGAAATGGCAAAGAAGCGGATTTCACCTAATCGTGTTGTCTGTAAGAGTTCTTTGGCTGTGGAACAGATTTCCCCCAAGGGCGGCTATTCAAGGAGAGGCTGGGTGGCCCCATGTGAAAGGAAGGCTGTAACTGGAGATTGTGGCCTTGGGCTAGTCTATATTATTTTGTTTTGCTTTTATTGATATAAAAACGTATTTGTATGTCACTATTCATAAAAAATTAGAATGATTTACAATTATAAGTCAAATCATACAATAAAATGCATTTTAAAATGTCAAAATCAGAAACTGGCCAGCCATGATAGAAAGATAATTGCCTGCAAAAGCCTGACAGAATAGAAAAGTTTTCAGCAGGTGTTGAAAAGTTAAAACAGAAGGTGCCTGCTGAATCTCTGTTGGCATAGTATTCCATGATAATAGGCTGATGACACAAAATGCTTGGTTTTCTTGTTGCTGTCAAATGAGCCTAGCCAACACGGGGAGTATCTAAAGTCCCTTTCAAATCTAAAATTCTATTATTCTATAAGAAATTGCTATACCATGTGGATTGTACCATGAAGTGTGACTGTCCCATGAGCTGGGAAGCTTAATATGAAGCCAAATCTACAAGGAAGTAAATTCCAGTGAAATAATTATACCTCCAAGTAAATATGCTTAGAATCAGAGTTTAAATTCCTGCTGGAAGCTGCGAGGCATTGTGGGTTGGGGGAGGAATACCGTCATTTATATCCCGCCCTTCCTCCCAAAGTAGCCCAGGGTGCCAAACAACAAGTGATGAAACATTTCTTTAAAATCTTTAAAACAGTTGCAATACCATACCCTCAAACATTCCTCAGATGAAAATGGGGTCATTTCTAACTCCCCACCAACTGACCCTTCTCAACCCCTGTATGCTCCCTGTACACACATGTGAGTGAATCAGTTTTGAGTCTGCCTCTTGGAGGGGTAAAGAATGTGCCAGGGGCCCAGAGGGGATGAATTACCTTGTGCAGCCTGCAAGCATGGACGTTCGTGATGATGCGACTTAAGATGACTCCTGTTTTAATTCTCAGCAGGGCAAAAGTTGCTGTGCCTCTCTAGAGGGTGGTTGGCTGGGACCTTCTTTGTCTGCTTTGCTCTCTCAGGTAGTAAGGGCCCCTGGCTAGCAATATTTGGTTTCTGCCTTTTGTTTCATAAATAGGCCACAACTGAAGGCTCAGTGCCTGAGACTGGAAAGCAAAGGCATAGCAGACATTGAAAGCAAAGGCAGACATACAAAGCAAAGGCAATGCAAGACACTGGAATGGCTTACCCACACCAAACTCTCATGGCTTGCTGGCTCAGGACTGGGGCAGGGAGTCAACCCTGGAGTCCTGACAGCCTTGTTACCGTATGGGATGGACAATATTGTTATCTTCTTCTTCTTTGGCAATCACTCGTAGCTGAGTAATATTGTCTTACATAAACACAGTTTTATCAATGAGTCCGTAAGTGATTGTGGAAGCCAATTCTGGATCCATACGTCCTCCCACAGTGGAGACAATGGTTTCCAGGCAGGAGTTGATCACGATGTGGACTTGCCAAGCGTGCCTTCCTCTTAGCACATTTCTCCCTTGCATCCTGTGTTTGAGTGTCTTCAAAGCCCATGGCACCTATGCTGACAGTGAAACTCAAAATGCACATATATAACTGATGCAGTGTTTGGAATTGTGGTGGGGTCAACATCTGCCTAATGTGAGCAGCAATAGGCTAGTATCATGGCTCTTGGTTGCAAAGATGCCTGCATTGAAGGTAGGGAGATTTCTTTAATTTGTATATTGAAAAGCATATGAATGATTTGGCCCAATAAAGTTCCACGTGTTGTTGTTTTTCTTATGTATCTGAGCAATCAACGTTTTTAACTACCAGAGTGTTGCAAAAGAAAATGTTTTACAGTCCAGGGTGTTTGTTTATGGAATGCTGGCCCATACAAACCTCATACAATAGCCAGTTCATTGATTTCAGTAGAAAATGCTTGCACGTTAAATTAAGCACATGATCTGCAAAAGCTACATCATGTCTGTCATTAATAATGACATGTTTATTTGCTGTGCAGTATTATTCAAGCCATCTTGCTCAATATACATTTGCAGGGACAAATTGAAAATGTGCAAAACAAATCAGGCACACAGGCTATTGGAAAACTAGTTTGTTGATCGTATTAAATGTGGAATGGTCTCTTTCAGAGGATTCATAGGTGAGCCACCCACAAGTGTATTCACTAAGCTTGCATTCACATGGCAGTTTATATCATTTCCCTCATGTTTCCCTAACTGTTATTTTCTACATTATATTCACACAATATAAAAGCCATTTCTGGAAAACTAATGGCATATAGTACATATTTAGTACATATCCTTTCTGTGTTTTGATTCTATTAAAAATCTGTTTGAGGCCCCCTTACCCCAGAAATCATGGGACATAAGTGTCAAAATTTTGGGTGGTATACTTGCTTCAGTTGCAATTCCTGAATTGCAGAGATTAGAGTTGTTGACCCTTAGGGTACCTTCCAACTCTACAATTATATGATGCCAGCGTACAGTTCCTTCCAGCTGTTTGCATGGGGATCATGGAAGCACAGAAGCATTTGCATGTTGAAAGGGTAGGGGGTCAGGGAGGGGGAAGCGACACTATTGTATCACACCATGCCCACCGGTGCAAATGAAATTTAGCATGGCATGCTTGTATGTTTGTCAAATGATCACAGTCCTGTAACAGGTGCTGCTATGTGAAAGAAACATTAGAAAATGGGACAGAAGCACTAGCATTCTGATCTGCAAAACTAGTATAATATTATCCATGTCTGAATATACCCTCCACAAATGTATAACACAAATAAATATAGCAAGGTGGTTTAAAAATATATTGTTAAATTATGCAGAATTCTGAAAATTAAGAGAGAAGTAGATAGTGTCATCTTAGAATATCAGAAGGAATCACTGGGTGGCTTTCTAAAACAGATTGCAAGGGCGGAATCGATGTTCTTTTTTTATAATTTACGCAGAGCTTTGCAATAGAACTAACTGTCCACAACATAATTGCTTGATCCAGGGCTCACGGAGTCCAGCCGTACCACTCCTGTGGCTGAAACAATGGAAGAAGCTGCTGCCTAAATCGTGGCAACCCTTTGTAAGACATTTCAGCAGAATATTTTCTTCCTTTTTTTGTGCCAGTGAGAGGAAAACCAGTGTCAAATGGAGGCATGTCTTCCCAAACGGTACCAGGCGAGGAAACCCCTTGTCAAAGGAATCATGACAGCTGCCACTAGTTGTGTGACACATTGTGTGAGCCAGTGCTATATCCTAGTCAATCCCAACTCTAGCATGTTTTTAGCAAGAGGGAAGCTGAAGTCAGTGCTGGATAACATTTTAGGTGTACCAAAGAGATAGAAATATAGTATCCAGTGGCACAGTATGGGGTGGTTGCCCTGGGCACAAAATTGTTAAGGATGCAAAATTTGAACACCGAGTGCTGCCTCAATACAGCTGTGTGCTTCTGTTGCTGGGCTTCTCCGTGTGTACCAGGAAGTGACCTCTCCAGAAAACGGAACAACTCTTCTTTTCTTATCTCTGTCACTGTGATCTCCTGGGTGATGTAGATGGAGTTAGGCAGTTAAATGCACATGCATACTCTGTCCATTTCCCTCCCTTACTCCCACCCCTCTGTGCAGCCCTGGGTGCTGGCAAACCATGCTATGCCACTGGTAGTATCAGAATCAAACACAAAACCTGTTGATCTTCATGAATGTGTGTGTGTGTTTTGTTGACCAAAATAGACCATCAGTAGCCATTTGTATGTTTTTACCACTCAGAAGGTAGAAAAACAATGCAACTGCCAGAACACAAGGCCAATGTAAGGATATTAATGCTGTTTATCAATAGTCAGGTCTCAGGGATAGCCATTGTAGGGCCCTCCAGATGCTGTTGGACTATAATTCTCATCCACCCAAATTAGCAGGGCCAATTGTCAGGGATGATGGGGGTTTGACTACAGGAACATTGGAAGGATCAGTTCCCCCGGGCATATGTGAATATTGCATTTAAGTACTATAAACAGGTAGCTTTGCATATGAATGGGAAAGTGTGACAGATGTCAAGAAGCTACTAGACACCCACATAAAAACACTCACAAATTTATGCAGGTCTCCACTCTCTAGTACTTAAGTGCTGTTTCCATTTTTCCATGTAATAGTGGGGCCATTATTATGATTATTTCAAAAAAATAATAAAAAAATAGGACAGGCAGATGTAAATTCTCATTTTCAATGCACTTTGTACTCACAAACAATTTCCAAAGTTGGTCAGAAAATATAATAGCAATTTTCTTGGTTGCTTCCACATCATATTATTATGCTTTAATGTCTTTTCTGCTGTTTTTCTCAGTACAGTTAGCGATCTTATTGCTGACATTAATGTGCATGAAGAGAGAGAAAGAATAGTGTTATTAGAAATGGGGCTAGTGTTCCATGCAAATCTTCATGACAAACACTGTCCATAAACCTCACGAGATGATGAACTGTATGTGGCAGAAGAGACAAGTGATTATATTGTAAGGGTAGGGATCTGCACACACACATACCAAGTACAGCTGTGAAGCCATTAACAGAGATAGAAATAAATTAAGAGGCATACACAAGGGATGAGAACATAATATTTTCTAAGAAGGCATTTGAAAGAAATGGAGAGTCAATGAAGTGAAGAAAGACTTTCTAAAGTACCATATTTTGCTTAATCTACTGTATACGCCTCCATTCAGTCTTTGCCACACTTGCATGCAGAGAAAGAACATTTCTACGGGAAAATCTAGGAATAAAGTGAACACATATCATGAAATAACATAAAAGTAAAAAGCATAATTTGTTGAAAAACCTTGAGCACTTTCAGATGAGCAAGACAGATATTGTAGCATGTGCACATCTATATGCAAAGCTGCAGCGAGATGAAACAGTGATGTCTCCCACACAACCATCTTCCACTTTTTCAGCCCCTGACATTCAAGTGACCAGGCACAAAATGATTGTCTTCAAGTGCTACTTCTGGTTAGCCAATGCAGGAAAGAATCTGCACTTGACTGAGCTCCAGGGGGGCTCTTTGGACTTTCTTAAGTTCTTAAAATTGTATCTTGCACCAAGACAATCCAAATTCTGCACCCCAAAAAAACCTATTCTGCAAGAAAGTATGCAAATAAACCACAACTGAACAATGTATTCTTGCTTGCATAATTTGTTCTGCTATGTTAAATTTATTTGCATATTTTATTCCGATTTCTCTAGTTACTTGAGGTGCATGAAGCTATGGAGCCATCACTCTTGGCCACTGGAAATCATGCCCAGGCACCCCTCAGACTTCTGAGGTTTTAGCGGGCATTGTCCAGACATTATCAAGCATGTCTTCATGTCTATATGGACATGTCTGGGCACCAGACTGCAGTGGGAAATGGAATTCCAGAAGGAAGGATTGGTAGAACAAGCTAGGAGTCAGGATCAAATAGATGACCAGAAACACAAGTTATTCTAGACCCTGGGTAGGCAAACTAAGGCCCGGGGGCCAGATCCTGCCCAATCACCTTCTAAATCCAGCCTGTGGATGGTCCAGGAGTCAGCATATTTTTACATGAGTAGCACGTGTCCTTTTACTTAAAATGCATCTTTGGGTTATTTGTGGGGCATAGGAATTCATTCATTCCTCCCCTCCCATATAGTCCGGCCCCCCACAAGGTCTGAGGGACAGTGGACCAGCCCCCTAGACCTTAGGTGGACATTACTGCTTGAGTAAGTCCACTGAGACAAGAAATCCTCTTGTAGTACTTCCTGCCCAGGAAGACCAATGGCAAGCCTGGACAGAGTCAACCTGGGAGAGTTTTCCCCCTCTTAGAAGATCTAGTAACCCGTCTCACCACGTGGGACAGTGTTGCAGACAGGAAGCTGAATTGTGTATGCCATAGTGCCTCCTATAGGTTTTCTGTATTCTTGCAGAAGTGCCACATATACAAGCCTTTGTCGTGAAGGTTGGTGGAGCTGCCGTGTAATGCCAAGCACTTGGAATGAGGCTTAAAACTAGAGGATTGGGGTCAATGCAAAGCCTGTGAAATTTCACCTCCAAGGCTTTCCTACAACATTTTGTAGGTTGAGAACCGGGGGTGCATCTGCATTATCCATAAATTCCTGTGCGGCATTTCTACTACTCATTTTGGCTTGCTCCTCTGGATTGCTCATACATATTTTAGAAGTCTGAGTCACACATTTGGACTTTGGAGGGCTAAAAACTACAGTAAGGACAGCAGTGGACCATAATGAAGATGGAACATCCTTATGAGGATGCTGCACACATAGGTTAGAAAGGCAGAATATATAGCAGTCATAAGATTTTATGCGGAAGGCAGCACACTGAAATGTAATAAAGGCAGTTGATGGACAGCCAGGACAACAGTGATACACATTAATATGGGAAATGTAGGGCCCAAAGCCATACAAATTACTAAAATCACAGCAGTGGGTAGCCTGATATTCAAAGCTTGCTACCAAGTGCGTTGTTCCTTATACTGGACACGAGCATTTACACGTTGAACTGTAGCAAATTATGCCCCCAAAGGATGCCATTTATGATGATAATATATGCTGGTGAGCAGATCTTTGCCAAACTGCACAAGCTACATTTTAAAATGTTATCTTGATTTTAAAAAAATAAAAATGGCAGATGATACTGGAGAAAGTGGAGAATGCAAAAGCAGAAGACAACCTGTGAAATAGCTAAGACATAGATCCCTGCTGCAGGAGATCAAGATCAACGAAAATATTATCTTAAACATTTTGAAAGAAACCATTACTAAACATTACATAACCTGTTTCCCCTGATTTGTCATTATAGTAGCAGAATGTTACGCAACCAACTCACCCTTAATTTAGGGCTGCAACTGTGGCTCTATAATTATGTTGTTGCCTGTTACAAGGACCCATTAAAGGGTGAGAAAAATAAGAAAGATCAATTTTAGCACAGACAAGTTGTGAAAACATGGGAGAAGCCTCAGCAAATCAATGGAGTGAAGAAAAGGAGGTAAGGGCAGTGGGTGAGATGGAGAGTGTCCCTATATAAATTAATGGGTGCCCAAAGGACTGTGTGATCTAGCTAAATATAAAAATGCATGGAAGATCAGGGAGGGACAAGTAAAGGGATGATCAGGGAAATGTAAAAAGCAGATGTGAGTGTATGCAAAATAAAAGAGCTGGTATTTAAAAATGCATCTTTGAGTTATTTGTGGGGCATAGAAATTCATTCATTCCCCCCCCCCCATATAGTCCGGCCCCCCACAAGGTCTGAGGGACAGTGGACCAGAAGAGCTCAGCTGGGCATGACTGTACACAGGAGCAGCTTAAAGGGAAACTGGCACCCGTACATCTGTCATATTTCCCCCTGAGTTTTCCTGTCATTTCCTCCCCCCCCCATTGCCACTCCAATGTGATCAACTTGTTCACATTGTTAATACTAAACCTGAATAAGTCAATTGCAAAAATCACCCATTCGCTTTAATGGAAGTCAAATTGGGGGCCTTGTTAAAAGTGCCAATTCATTTACAACCCAAGCATGATTGCATGTCTGTGTGCAGTCATTTCAAACAGCAATAAAGAAAAGGATGTTGCTCCTTTTCCACCTCAGTTACCCTGCAAAACCATCAAGAATGGAACAATTGGCAAAGAAATCATATTATTTTAATCACGCCTCTTGCAGAAGCCAAACGTGTTTCCTTCTGTGTCTCTGTGAAACTAGGAGGCCCCCTTGTTTAAGCAGCTTAAGCAAGGTGCTAAGAGCCTCCTGTCCTGTTTTGAAAGAAGAAGCTATACAAGAGGACCCCTACGATTAATATCTGTGTGGAATTTCCCACAGGTAATTGGAAGGCTGTGTTTCAACAAAAGGCTTAAATGCATGTTGCTTATTTTGCAAATCATGTGTTCCAGGAACTATTCTTCCGTTCTGTCAATACCCATTGTTTGTGGCCCTTTCCCACTTCCCAATCTACTGATTAGGCCAATGAAAGCGGAGGTGGGGATGGGAGAATACTTGCATCGCTACCTCTGTGCTGCCCTTGCTGTCCCTAAATCCAATGCTACATAGTGGATCTGAAACCAATGGTTTCTTTCCAGCTTGTTGCAGACAACTCAAGGTGCAAGCTTGCACGTGTCTGAAACTTGCTATGGTGTGAACTGGCATGATTGAGTGTGAGCTTTGTGTGCTATTTCTGCCAAACCCAATGAAGGACGAGTCGAGAAAAGGTAGATGAAAGCTATAGAAATGGGAGGGAGGAGCTGAAAACTGGGAGAGAGGGGAGAAGGGGGTTAACTGCTGAAGGTGCAAAAAGACCTGTTGTAGAAAGAGAGGTAGAAGTTAATTTGGCACCCTTCCTTCTAAAGTAAGTTTGCCTCCCTCCCCCTTTTACATCTTCTGACA
>NC_138528.1:88256358-88325225 GCF_964234715.1 Podarcis melisellensis
AAGAGGAGGAGGAGGAGGAAGAAGAAGAAGAAGAAGTGTTTGAATTTGATATCCCACCTTTCACTCCCCTTAAGGAGTCTCAAAGCAGCTAACAATCTCCTTTCCCTTCCTCCCCCACAACAAACACTCTGTGAGGTGAGTGGGGCTGAGAGACTTCAGAGAAGTATGACTAGCCCAAGGTCACCCAGCAGCTGCATGTGGAGGAGCAGGGAAGCGAACCCGGTTCACCAGATTACGAGTCTACCGCTCTTAACCACTACACCACAGGGTGAAACAGCTCTGAGTCTGACCTGAAATTATGCTGTTGCCTTTGGAAATGGCTTTACTGTCACAGAAAAAAAGCAGGGATCAGCCAATATTTTTCAGACAAGCTTTTTTGACAATCTCCCCCCACCCCAGTCCCTCCTGAACAGCTGGATCCTGGCTGCCCCAATTCTACCATCCATAAATTTTGGATGCAAACTGTGCATCCAGATTTAATTTTGTTAAATTTCTCTTCTAAAAGAGTTTTCTAATAAAGCTGTTGGAGAGTTTCACCTCCCCTCTGAGAGTATATTTGGTAAAATGTCCCTATCCCATTTTGGTACCCACTAACAGTGTAGAGAGTTTTGGGAGACCATTATTACTCATCTCTAGATAATGTGAGTTGGTGCTCAGTGTGGGCTGTCCAGATTATGAAATTAATGTCTACTATGTTGAGGTACCATCCTATCGGTGCTTTGTGAGCTATATAATGTGAGAAGTTGCTTGAAAAAGCCATGCAGGGCTTAGCCATGCAGAAACTAGGGCTGGATCTACACTGACCTTTTAAACATCATTATAACCATAGTAGATATATCGTTCTAAAATGTCACAGGGCATACTGGTAAATTTAAAATGTTCCTACCTTGTTTCTTCTGCAACAACACAGTTTCCCTTTCTGCTGGTTCCTGGTTGCTCTGCAGCACCCTCTGGTGTCACATTTTAATAATGCATTATTAACGTTACAAGCAAAATATAATGTGACCATTACATTTTGAAAATCCTTCCTTAATTCTTCCTTAATGTTATAAACCATGAGTGTAGATCAGCACCAGTGTCTGGTGGACCCAATGCCACCATGGATACTGGATGCATATGCATATGTCTTAAGATACATACACGAAAGGCTACGGTTGACATGCCAGGAAATTGCATGATAACATAGCATGCAATTTTTAAAAAGCCTACTTTCAGTGTTTATTTTTAGCTGCTTAGGATAAGCAAAGGGAGTGTAAGCTTAAACAAGCTGTGTCATTTTGCATCACATTGTTACTTAGATTTCTTAGCTTCTATTATAGCCAACTCTTATCTTCAAGCCAACCATTTAAATAGAATATTGTGGAGAAAGAACCTGTAATTTAGCCTGGCTTTTGCTTAGCTTGTGAGATGCAGAATGTTTCTGAGCTCTGAAAATGCACCAAATTCTAATCAACAAAAGTCATCATGGTTATTTTTTGTAATTGCTCCCTACATCAGCTTATTTTCATAACAAAACATTTGACTTTGTGCGGGAACAGATGTATTTGTGACTATTTGCGCTGCAATACCCAAACATTACAGTAAAGCAGCAATTTACAGTTGGCTGACTGTGTCTCATCCTTAGCAGACAATTAGTGAACAATGAAGAACTCATTATCTTCTTATTTCATTACAGTAAAGAAAACAAACAATTAAAATCAGTGGTGTAAAAAAAATATAATCCATCCCCAAACAAACAAACATCTTGACTTTCCAGAAGCAGTGGTGCATCTGCCATTTCTGAAGCAGCAGGTTTATGAAACACAGCAAATGAACACAACAAATGTGCTGAAATGAATGTGTCTCTTTCCTGAATGCTTTTTCCTTTGACTCTGATGCAATGAAGACTGTAAGAAATCTGAAAAGAACTAGAAATGCAGGGAAGGTTGTGTTTAGCTTCTGAAATGAGGAATTCTGGGTCTCCAGGTTTTCTAGACTTGCCAACAAATCTTTTCAAATTGGAATTTGGGGTTCCACATTGTGCTTAAATCACTTCCAACTCTTGACCCAAAGTTTCCGGTGAGCACTTTGAAATCAGCCATGATTTTGATGAATCACAAGCTGTGATCACATAAAACAGCTTTGCACATTCCAGGTTCTTTATGCCAGAATGCCTGTATCACTACAATGATTTAAACTTTTTGCACGAAAACTTTATCTCTTCCAGGGATATTTTAAATTTCCCATGACACGTCTTCTAATTCTGACAAGCAAAGCTGTGGAAGCCACGTTGGACTTTCGGCTTCCCAAAAACTTTCGCAAACTGGAACACTAACTTCTGAGTTTGCGACTTTCGGAAGCCAGTTTGTTCAGGAGCCAAGCCATTTGACAACCAAGGTACCACTGTATATGTGTATTGGACAGGGCTTTTTACCATCCAGAACTCACCAGAACTCTATTCCAGCATCTCTTAGGTGGGCATCATTGCCATTCTAAGAGAACGAGAGAGATGTTTGTGGTGAGTTCCAGCACCATTTTTTCTAGAAAAAAAGAGCACTGGTATTAGGAGACAACTTATTGTATTAAAAAAGTACTCTGCATGAAATCAGTTCTTCATTATTACTTTGCATAATGCATAGATTTGCACTAAGATTGGTTTGGAGGCTAAGCAGTAAAACTGTGTTTCAGATTAAGCCAACCAGTAGGGTTGAAGGCAAGCAGTATGGTTCATCACAGAAGATATGGTGCATTGTGTGGGACCAGTTTTGAGATGCATCCCGGCACTGCCCTCTGCTCTTTCACTGCAGCTGGCCAATGAGCCCTTTGCTTGCCCACCTAGCAGCCTGCTTCTGTGGCCTACCTGCTGCTATCACCCTCCACTTGCCCACCTTGCAGCCTTTCAATACAGTATTTCAACTCGGGAGACACTCCCCACTGCTAAGGGGGCTATTATGCCCACCTAACAAGGCTGTCTTCCAGGGACTCAGCCACCTGCTGCTGTTCTGCTTGCCTACATCTCTGTCTTCCAGAGTAGCACTTAGTGTCTGTCTGGTTATGGTGTCTTGTTTTTCTTTGACTTAGCGGCCTGGGAGATGGGGTAGGACCCTTCAGATTATTATTTTCAAAGAAATTTTCATGGAACAGGCTAAACAGGAACATGAGAATTGATAGGATTGAGCACTCAATTGACTGTACAGGCTTTAAAAATGGTTCAGAAAAGCAAACTTCAAAGATGACTAGGACAAAAAACCTCATATTTTGCAGCATTATTATTCTCATGAGGGACTGCCATGTCTCCAAATTTTATGTAACTAGTGAAAAAGCAGAAAAGGTAGAGCCATTTAGCTTTCCTACAGCAAGACAATAGGAGGACTGAAGTTTTGGATTCCTGAATTTTGAATGGATTTGAGTTCTGAATTGGTTCTGAATCGGTCTAAACCATTGGTGGGTTGGGTGGGTGGGGGGAGGCCTTGCATATCCCTGTTCTTTACTCCTTAAAAAAAAATGGAAATGAAAAAGGAAGGAAGAAGAGACAATGTTACTTTTTATTTTCCATTATACTAGGCATGTTTAATCATCTGCATAGGACAGCTTTCCCTAACCTGGAGCCATCCGGACATTTTGAATGGCAATGTCCACCATCCCTGACTATTTACAATTCTAGCTGTGATTGACGGGAGATGTCATCCAAGAGATCTGGAGGGTGCCAGGTTGCAGAAGGCTAGTGTAGGTACTTGTCATAAACATGTATTTCTGGGGAAGCGTTTGACCCAAGAAACCCTTAAACCAGTAGAAAAGGTTGCCCTCACCAAGGGGGCATTTTGACTTGGGTTTAAAGAACAACATGTCAAATAACTTTTGTTGTTGTTGCCTGAACTTATTACTGTTGGTCTGAACTCAAAAGGTACAATGCAGCTAAGAAAGAGAACAACGTTCAGCAAAATACACCTTAAAAATAGAGGATGTAGCTGAAGAGAAAGCAAACACCATATAAAGAAATCTGGATATATATACCACCAGGAACTTTTACCTACAAGGTTCAAACAAAGAAAAAAGGGGTCATTCATCAAAATACTTTCCTCCGCAAATGAAAGTCTTGCCAGGGGGCCATCGACAAGCCTTTGCTCTGAAAGAGCAGGAGGGAAAAAACATTTCCAGCAAAGGTAGAAAAACAAAAGCCAACACTTCAAAGCACCCACTCCAATACCTCCATCACAAAGAGTCACACCAAAAGAGGTAAAATAGATGAGCACACAGCTGTAGATCTCAAGAGTGAGAAAACGGCTATGAAGGGAAAAGCTCCGGCCACACCAAAATACAGGTTTCCCAGCTGAACTACATGGAGCATGTGTTCCTTCATTAAACTTTAAAAATGGAGGGGGGGTTCTTTTTTACAAGAGTCAGTAGGTTCAAAGTAAATTTGCCTGTTACAAAGGACAAGAAAAACACAACATGTTGAATTTATCCAACACAATTGACCTATCCATACAAGGACTTCTACCTGTGCAATCAGAGGACTTCCCCAACTCATCTGTTCTAGGATTTTCCCCAACCCTCCAAAGAAGACCCAGCATGCATTTGATCTATAACTGTGCCATTTCCTGTCATGATCAGGAAGTCCCTTGGGTTATTCTGAGCTGCATCACCAGTAAAATCAAACCCAGTTGCAGCCCAATTAAGTAATCAGTCGTGCAACAAGGTCTTGCACCTCCTACACACCTATGAACCTTCAAATCTTCTCCCACTGCCACCAGTCGTTCACCTACCTGTGAAGTCTCTGGCAGTAATTGGCACAAGTGATGTGACTAGATAGGATCTGGGCTGGTGGAAGTCCTAAGGCTGGATGGATGAAAGAAGCCAGGGAAGAAGGTATAGTCCAAGAGAATGAAAGGATGACAAGAAAACAAAAGTCAGGAGTTTGAGTGGGGGGAAAAACTGCATGAGAGAATGGACAAAGAGTGAAGGTGAGCATGCATTGCTGAGAGGTTAAAATCCGCATATTGATTTTGCTCTAAGTAACCAAAGCTTGGGCCATGGGCTTCTATATAATAAACAATGATCTCATTGGAAAAGTGAAATGCTCAGACTATGCATAACGAGTAAGACTCAAGGAGGATTTTATTAGGACCACATCTCTAAGCAAACTGACCTAATTCTCACCTCCCAGATCCCAACATAATTATCTGTTGGATTTTTGTACTTCTCCAAATGCTGCAATACAGCTGTCAATTTAATGCGTAAAAAAGGAAGTTTTAGGATAAAATGCATTTAGAAACATGTTTTGTGGAAATGGTATGGCTAAATGAACAACATGTGAAATAGACAATACGGGAGGGGTGGGGGACAGGACGGGACTGATCTGGCCATTTCTAGTGATGCGTGGAATCTTTCCAATGAACTGTTTCCACTTAACAGTGAAATTCTGCAAGCTCCTATTTACCCTGAGAATATTTTCCCCTTTATTGCTGACTGCTTTATAAATCACTTTATTTCCATAATATGAGGGGGGAAACAGAGGAAGGGGAGGGGAAACTCATAATGAGCTTATATTTGTTTCTTCCAATTTAAGGAAATGAAACGGAACAATCAAAAGTCACACAATGCCATTGCTTCCAATCACCTCTTCCCATCCCTCTAGGGGATATATTTATTGCATATTTTGATGGCTACAATCAGGAAGCTGGTGATGAGTCTATCAAATAATAATGTAACCACCGAGTTCATTTATGAAACTTCACAAGGACCAGCCGTGAAGTGTAAATAGGAAAATCGCTATCTCCAGACGCCCGGAATGATAATTGCAGTGACAGTTGCCGCAAAGGCAGCCCCAGTGTTTTGGCAAAAATAAATGAAAGGCAGGTTTCTCTCAGAAGATAAACATCCGGTTGTAGTTCTGGAAAGATAAAGCCAACGATGTGAGTGTTTAGCAAATGTGTTGCTTATCACTCAGGTAGCTAGGAGGGAAGGAGAGGAATTAAGAAATCAAGCCCCAAAGAGGAATGAATGTTGAACGCTGATAAAAAATATTGATACAAGTTAATCGTGTGGATGCGCTGGTGTCTTCTCAGTGTGAATTGTAGCTCAAATGACTCTGTAAATTAACTGCCCTAGATTGTGAAATAACACTTGCTTAACATTCTGTCCCCCGTCCCTCATGTGGATATTAGCTGCACTCAGCATTCATGACTTATATTTGTATTATGTTTTGCTCCTCGTAAACATCTCTCTCTCTCTCGTTGTGAACCCGTCCTATCATTTCATCAGGAAATGGAATGGAGAAGAAGAAAATTTCATTACAAGTGCTGCAGCTTTGGAGATGAACTGTAGATGACTCTCATTTACCCTCCTACCCTGTTTTCGACTGAGATGAGTTTGGAAATGGAAACATTTAGGGGGCTTCTTTTAAGAGTAATGGCATGTCGAATAATATAAAGTACCAGTTATTGCCAATCTCACTTATAGGAGATTGTATTTTCTATCAGACCAAACATTTGTCCCAACTTCATTTGTTACTGTGGCGCTCACTGATATTCTGTTTCAGTAGTTGTAGTGAGAAGTTCATAAAGGCTGGATGTTTAAGTCTCTCTGGAGGTCTACTTCTGACAGAGACTGTGGTTCTCAGGCAGGATGTAGCTATAGAACCTTGTCTAAAACAGCAGCTGATGCTTATGGTGGAGTGTTAGAATATCCAGCCTCAATGCACAAGTACTCATTCATCCCAGAACATCCACATACTCATTTATTCCTCTGTATTTGTTCTCATATTTCTACCCACATTTGGCCAACTGGGTCCTAAAATGGCTTACAGAAGAAACAAATAGTGGATAATGACTCTCTGTAAAACAAAACAATTTGATACAAATAATCTATTGCAGGCATAGGCAAACTTGGCCCTCCAGATGTTTTGGGACCACAACTCCCATCATCCCTAGCTAACAGAACCAGTAGTCAGGGATGATGGGGATTGTAGTCTCAAAACATCTGGAGGGCCCAGTTTGCCTATGCCTGATCTATTGCATTGGTAGTCAGTGTGTTGCCTTCCAGATGTTGCTGGATTACAGCTCCCATCAGCCCAGATAAGTTGGACTACAATTCCCATTAATATTCAAGGGTGATGGGAGTTGTAGTCCGATAACATCGGAAAGGAACCAGGCATACTGTATCTGTATTTAGATTTCCCATTATAGTGAATGGGGGGGGGGGGGATACAGTGACTCCTTTTATATAGAGTGGCTCAGAAGCTGAATGGCAGATATAAGTAGATAGTGGGCAAAGCAACTCAGAAATGTATCAATTTTTTAAAAAAGGCACAGATACACAGTGAATCTTGAGGCCTGAACACATCTCTACTAAATATGCACAGATCTACTTTTGCACTTTCTTTCACACACCAGTAACTTTGCTGGATTGCAAGATAGAAGCACAGAATACCTTTGGACAGTGTGGCAAATGGACTGCTGGTCTTGGACAAAGGAAACTCAGGCTCAAATTCCCACTGAGCCATGAAGCTCCGTTGGCCAGTATCTCTCAGTCTAGCCTATTTCGCTTGGTTGCTAGGATAAAATGGGGGAAAGGAGAAATATTTTTGCTGACCTGAGCTCCTTGGAAAACTGCATGATAAACACATTATCTCTTTCCCTGCTTCCCTCTTGAGAAAATGGTCAGTATGAAGTACTTGGTGAGGTGTCACATCGAAAGAACAAGAGTGAAGAACCCATTTAAGAAAATACTACTACACTATCTGCATCATACATCTAAAGCACTATCATACCACTTTAACAACCAGAGCTCTCCCCCCCCAAAATATATATATATATAAAATTATTTTTTGTTTTGTTTTTTCGTACTGCATCATATGAGAACAGAATATAGTGTCAGATGCCAGTAGAAAATTTATACATTAAAAAAATAATGATAACAAGACCATCCTCTAGAGCAGTGTTTTTCAACCACTGTTCCGCGGCACATTAGTGTGCCGCGAGATGTTGCCTGGTGTGCCGTGGGAAAAATTGAAAAATTCAAAAGATTTAAAAATAAAGTATTTTATAATTTTTCACATTTCTGTTTACTTACTATTTCATAATAAAGTAATTATAAAATACTTTCTTTGTGTTTATTTGATTCCTATTCAAGAGAATTACTTTATATATAGTCAATATAGGCACAGAGTTAATTTTTTTAACATTTTCCAATGGTGGTGTGCCTCATGATTTTTTTTCATGAAACAAGTGTGCCTTTGCCCAAAAAAAGGTTGAAAAACACTGCTCTAGAGAGTTGCAAAGCCAATCCAGCTCCACCCATTGATGATTCATGACATGTCTAGATCCACAAACATATGGCGGATTCTGAACATAAGTGATCAAAAGAAAATCTATGAGGAACCAATAATAGAAATATGTTCAGTGGAAATAGCAGATTAGATTGACAGTTGAGTAAAGAACAAATTGTTCTGGCCATTTTCATTATGAGCTGAAGCTACATTGGGTGTCAAGTCTAGGGTCCTGCACTGCTCACAGCCCTGGAGGAACCCACAAACACACTTGTATACAGTGGCAGATAACAGGGGTGGCAGAAAGCAGGCAGTTTCTGTGGCATGGACATGAACATCTGCCTCCTCTGGTGCTCCAGGATCCTATCCCTTGTTGAAGGCATACAGCCAGATCCTGTCTGCCAGGTGGCTTTTGTAACACAGCTGCACCATGGGGGAGTGAGGAGGAAGCACACCAGAATCAGTCAGAACTTTGGCTCATATGCTGCTCTGTCAGTAGCACCAGACCGATACTTCTTGTCTCCTCCAGGTTTGGTCTCCAGTGAGACCAAGTCATAGACATCTTGAGCCACAACCCCAGCCATAGTGTGCTGGGCTTTAGAGTAGGGGTGAAGGATAAATTTGGTTCAGTCCACATGTTAATGGAGACATACGTAATTCTCACTGCATGAAATGATAAGCCACTTTGGGTTGCTTTGACATATTTAATAAATAATAATATATTAATGTGCACTTATCTGACACAGCTCTCCAATCAAAGGATGGGTACAAAAGTGATTATATTGGGGGAAGATATTTTCTTAGTGGAAATAACATACAAAACTGTATCATGTTAGGGGAAATTGCTTGCCAAAAATGTATGTATTAGTGTATATTAAAATGCTACTAAATTTTCATGAGGGCTTCTTTAAGTTAAACAAAAAAACAAATTGTAAACTAATGTGGAAATGTGGAGAACTTAAGATCTGAAAAATGACAGGTTTGTCTATCCCTAGTTGTAAGTCATGCTTGTGCACTGGAAAAGGAGATGCACAAGGCTTTCCACCCAAGAACCCCATGCTGATAACTTTTTATCTCCCAGGAACTGCCCCCCACCTTAGCTGTTAATTGTTTTTGCTGAGTTTCTCCGCTCTGCTGCCCAGCCCTCTACTGGCTCATTGCTGCAATTAACATCACAATTATGCTCAATTTTACTGAGAGTTCTCCCTTTGCAAGGAAATAAAACTTAAAGTCCATCCGTGGCTTTCGGGAGACTTGCCAGAGCAGGGAGGAAACCCTCCTCTTCCGCCATCAGTCCTTTCTCCCTTAGCAGCCACAATATGTCTTTTTTCCCCCTTTGCATTTAATCCACCATTAATGAGCAATCAGAAGTCTATCCCACTGTGTTCAGTGAGATTTGCTCTATCTCCAGAGCAGCTGTCAAGCCAGCACCTCCCATATAATGGGTGATGCTGTACATAAGCCTAGCTGGGGCAGGTTACCCAAGGAGCCATTAAGAGCTTAACTGGCCCTATGTAACTGTTGTTCCAGGCTTGATACTTAGATCTAAGCAACTTGTCATTTAAATAGCCATGCAGAATACCTCAGCTCCTTGTCTGTCTGCTCCAGAACCTGATCATCAGCCCATCTTTAACTATGTTTGTCACAGAATTCTACTCAATATTGATCCAGAGCAGATTCCAGTGTATAGTTAGCAGAGTAAGAACTTAAACACGTTGCAGGATTGCTGAAAATAGACCAGAGAAAATTGTATTTCATCCAGCAGAGCTTTACTGCTACTGAAGGCAAATGACCATAATGTCCAATACATTCAGGACTGGCACTGTCCATAAGAAATCCAGTTGCAGCAGACTTAATTTAAACTTACAATAACTTATAATAAGACTAAACCTTAATAATAAGCATACTATGTACGGAACACCACACCAGAAGGAAAAGAGAAAGAGAAAGTGAAACCCAGGCTCCTTCTGGCCTTACTTTTATAGACAGCATGACCTTGACAAAAAGAGATAACAGAACCAGTTTAAACCAGCTATACTCAGCTTCTCTGAAGGTATAACCGAAACATCATGAACCTTCTGCTTGTTTCTTCCCAAATGGCCATGGTTTCAGGCTGAGATCTTATCCCCAAAAAAAGTTTTTCAGATCCACAATCTTGCAGAGAACCTTGCTTTTGGGCTCCATGCCTGAAAAAAAAAACACCACTGTTTTCGTGTATGTGAAGTCGAGTGGGTCACATGATTCTCAGGGGAATGCAGACCCAGAAGATGGCATCCCAGTTTTGGACTGCATCACATTGTAGGGTATGCCTACTGGCCTCTTGACAGCTAATGAGACAGTGCCCTGCAGCTTAACTCAGGAATGCATAGGTAAAGGTAAAGGGACCCCTGACCATTAGGTCCAGTCGTGGCCGACTCTGGGGTTGCAGCATTCATCTCGCTTTATTGGCCGAGGGAGCCGGCGTACAGCTTCCGGGTCATGTGGGCAGCATAACTAAGAGCAGTGCACGGAAACGCCGTTTCCCTTCCCGCCGGAGCGGTACCTATTTACCTACTTGCACTTTGATGTGCTTTTGAACTGCTAGGTTGGCATCTAGCAATGGGAGCTCACCCCGTCATGGGGATTCGAACCGCTGACCTTCTGATTGGCAAGTCCTAGGCTCTGTGGTTTAACCCACAGCGCCACCCGCGTCCATAGTTCCATGGAATTTGAAAACCAGAAATAAGAGTGTTTTCACATTTACATTTAGCACCCAGGAATTGGACAAAACATGGGTGACATTTTGAGGTTCAGATGAAGACATACTATAAAATGAGTGTGTCTGTGTGCTTTTTGACAGTAACTGAAGTGATAACAAAACTAAAAAGTCTCTTTCATCTCAGCTCTATTTTGTACTCAGGGATCTATGTATCCCTATGTACAAAAATGGGCAAAAGGAATAAGTTGAATCATGTAACAAAGGTTATAGCTCAGTTTATTTGGAAGCAATTCAATAGGATTACCGCCATATAAATGTCAACGTCAAGTGTTTATTACAAGTATTGCATTACCCAATGTGTGAAAATGGTAATGTTAGTAAAAAGCAAAGTGTGTACAGCACACCCATAATGTAATAACTTTCCCAGCATTAAAGAAAGCTTAGAATGTCACCGGAAAGATTGAAGGAAAAGGAGAAAAGGAAAGCATTTTGTTGTGTAAGCTGATAAAAACAACCGGATGTCATTTGGTTTTGTCACTTTTGAGTCCTAGAAAAGTCACGTCAGATGGACTAAGCAAGCTGTAATTCCACACAGATTGTACCAGTTAACCATGTTCAGCCTATGCTTTGCAGATGAAAGAGGATTATACATTGTTTGCTATTCTTGACTTTCCAACACATTAAGGAGATCTGGATGGGCAGAGGGGTTTTTTGGCCAGTTGTATTAACTGCTTACAGCTAGACAAATTAGTTCAGATGCACAAGCATGTGTACTTTAATCGGTTTGGAAATAAGTCCCATTTATTTCAATTGAATTTACTTGCCAGCATGTATTCTTTAGGATTTATAGCTTTCAGACTTTTACATTTATCCCCTGCTGATTGCCACTCCTTACATACAACTGTGCTTCAAATCAGCAATTCCTTCTTATAAAGTGGACCATGTTTCTGTAGTGCCAGCTGTTTGTGCAGCTGCACCTTTGTTTTAAGTGATGGCTACTAGATTAGAAGTTTCTTGTAAAGCCAGCTCCTCTTGCACTCTCATTCAGTTGCGCAGGGTGTATGAGGAGAGGGCAAAGGGAAGCTGTTACTAGATTTGTTCAGCGTCATTGAGACATTTGTCGCTCAAGGTACTGTCTCGAGTGTCACAAAGCGTGTGGAAAACCAAGAATGACTTGATGTTATCTAGAAATGTGTCCTCTTTCCCATCAACCTGTGTGATCAGAAAGAAACCTGAGGTAAGTAGGGATGGATGAATTAGCCAACTTGGGTTTCTCATTCCAGTTTCAAATTCCGTTCACCCCATTTCCACAACAGTTTGCTATTTATTTTTAAAAAGAAGGCCACACCAAAGAATTGTCATTTCTTTTGTGTGTATATACATTTTTGCCATGTAAATATTTGCATGTATATATTATTTTTGTGGATTATTTTCATGGATATAAGCATTTCTGTATGCACACTTTCCCCTAACTTACTCATTTTTACACATTTTTTTAATGGAAAAACTGCATCACAAAAGTTGGAGAAGTGAATTTCTAAGTTGAATTTCTAAGGATAGCTGTGTCTCAGTTTGTAGATTGTTTTTGGAAGTACATATTAGATAGGTTCACATTAAAATCTATTTTTAAAAAATCCTACCCCTACTCATGTAGGGGTGATTCACGGTGATTGGGAAGATGGGTTTAGGGCCTTTCACCCTAAGGTGAATCACCCTTTCAAGGTGATTCACGGTGATTGGGAAGATGGGTTTAGGGCACAGTAGTTACTCCTAGTAATTAATCTTGAGGGAAACTGTGGTGTTGTTTAAGTGGTGGTTTTTTTTTTCAACTTTGGAAGACTGTAACAAAGCCTTTTCTTCTGAGGCATGCTTGAAAATCCTTCTCTCTCTCGCTCTCTCTCTCTCTCTCTAAGTGTGTGTGTATAAAGTTTTGCAGTTAAGAGAATGTTGAAAAAACTATCCCCTATCTGGAATGAAAAATAATTTTAAACTTCTGAATTTTAAAAAACCATTCATGCCTGGGTGTATTAAGAAAGCTGACTTTAGTTTCCAGCTTATCTTACAGTTAAATCAAACCAGCTTATTCCTGAAGCAAGACACGCTGCAATTCAATTTGTGCTGTTTGAGACTGGCAAAGCTCTGGTAAATATTTTATTATAGTTTTTATTATTTTTTGTAAATGAAGTACATAAAGGATCTAAAGAGATTATAGCCATTCCAGTATTTCTATTCCCGTTTTATGACACCTCCCCTCCTTCAAACATTAGGTGAAAAATTGTATAAAGTTTATCCATAATGTGCAATGATACAGCACATAGATTCTAATAGAGCGTGTTACCGTTTGTGGCTTTCCTTAAGCAAAGTCTTATGAAAATGGATTTTCCTGTGTGCTGGGCCGGATGTTTGGACTTTGGCAAGGTATATGAAGAATATTAATAACCATAATCAAAACACAGTTATTTTCTCCGTAGATTGCAGGCCTCTTGTCCTAAGATCTGGCTCTTCAGCACAGTTAGATCCTAGTTAATTACTAGATTTGTCATCAATAACTGGGAATGGATTTTAATTTGCAATCAGGACCTGATGTGACACACAAATGAAAATTGCCAGGGCAGGCTGAAGTAATAATTAATTAACGTTTCAAGAGCGTCTGGAGTATGCCAAGTTCTAAGCATTATTTGAATTATCATTGCTAGATTAAAGATGAGCCAGAATAAGAATTACTGCTCAATTAGTAGTAATTGAGCATGCACTTAACTGTTGCAATATGAGTGGTTCTATTGAATGTTGCTGTACCTGGCCAGCCAGAGCATTGATTTTGTTATAAATTACAATCTGAGATTTGTGTTGCAGAATCAAGGTCTGTTTGTGACAGCAGGGAGTGGAAGGTGGGGAGATTTAGGGCTACAATTCAGGATCATTATTATTATTTATATGGCTGTAGAGTGAAATTTGTAAAAGAGTTTCAGGCCACCTTCACACCATATTTTTAAAGTATTATGATACCACTTGAGCAGTCATGGCTTCCCACAAACAATCATGGGAACTGCAGTTTGTCAAAGTTTACAGAGGAGTTGTTAGGAGACCCCTGTTTCTCTCACGGAACTACAATTCTCAGAGTGCTTAAACAATCAATCCTTTTCCCCAGGGAGTTCTGGAAATTGTTGCCCGGGGGGGGGGGGGTGTTAGGGGTTCCAATCAATGCTCAGCACCCTTAACAAACTACAGTTCCCATAAATCTTTGAGAGAAGCCACGGCTGTTTAAAGTGATACCAGCACGCTTTGAACCTATGGTGTGAATGTGGACTTTGACAATATCAGCTTTCTTTCATTAAAACAGATATACCTCACTCCAAATCATGTTAAAATCGATAGTAAATTTCTATAGCTATCACTGTGCATCAGCCTTCCCCAACATGGTGACCGCCAGGTGTGTTGGACTACAATCCCAACATCCCTGGCCAGTGGCCATGATGACTGGAGCTTGAAGTCTAAAACATCTGGAGCCCCCCAGGTTAAGGAAAGCTGCTGTACGCGATGGAGTTTCCCAGGGAGGCCACATATCAAATGAGACATGAGATAAATGCTATGCATTATAATAAGAGTCAACACTATATTAGTTAACTGACATAATCTAACTAAGCTTCTTCCTCTGTCCTCAGTACTGAATGTTATCTTTAAGGTTGCCTGCTGACCCACCTAAAAATTGTGCCCAAACTAGACTTCTGAGAGCATCGCCAGCCCCCCAGTCAGCGAGTCTTTGGAGACCATGAGGCCACCAATATTCTGGGGTGATACCTCTGAGTTGGAAAAGGATGAGTAGTGAATTGGGTAAGTCTCCCTTCATTGCTATGATGGCACAGATTGCTTACGAATGTCCTAATTTCCCATCCCTCTTACTTGTACTGCGCATGCTAGTTCTAAACTGTGCTGCATGAATCCCACACATTAATTCTGTCCTCCATGAAGACATGAAAATAACTTTTAAACTTTAATAATAAAAAAACCCACTGCAAGTACTGCACACACACGGGGGGGGGGGGTTGCTCCCAGATTTCCTAACTTGCTCCACTTCCTGGAATACCCACAATGTAGTTCAAAGTGGTTCACGCCGAACCTTTCCAGCTTCCCTGCTTATGCCACTTTCTGGAATATTTATGGGAGGGCATTTTGCCAAGATGGCACAATGTCCTGTGGGCGTTCCAGGAAGAGAGGAAAGCTGAAAAGGCTATGGAACACAGGGCTGCATCACAATGATTTTTTATTTTTAGATTTAAGAACATCCACAGACCCCTTGTAATTTTGGTTTAAGTTAAGCACCAAACCCCCTCTCTTAAGTTCCTCAACATTCTTTCTCCTCTCTTCCATGTTCAGGGGCAATTTCTCCCTCACTGAAAATGGCTGATGGAACCACAGATGAAATTTATCAGCACAGCTCTAAATTGTCAGTACAGTATAAATCTGTCATGTTCTACTAGTGAAACATCACTCAATTCATCAAAACTGCAGAGTACATGGGGCGGGAGGTGGAAGCTTACCCAGTCAGGGAAAGGAGCCCGAAACTCCTAACTGGCCTTCAAGGCAGCCAGTTAACCCTATACTAAAGATAGAAGGATCATTTCCCCAATCATAAATTCACTTTGCCCCATTTCTTTATCTTCATGAAAGTTATTCAGCATTTTAGTGCAAATTTCTCCAAGTAAACTATTTTGGTATGTGTGCAGTTTTGACTAATGTACATGCTTTGCGAGCAATTTCTCCTTATATAATGCCTTTTTGCATGTAATTTCCCCCAATATATTCATTTTTATGCACACTTTAATGAAACCTGCAGGTATAGGGCAGTATACAAATTTAATATATAATAATAATAATAGTAATTTATGTATTCTAATAAACATTGGTTGGAGAACTGCGTTGCAAAATTTGCGTAAACGTGATGGCTGTGTTTTGGGTTCTGACAATGTTTCAGAATGTACAAATTGGATAAATTCACCACGGAATGGTAATGGAATCAAATTTCTCCCCCATTCCTACCTTATACTGACAAAAATTGGCTGGATGGGCAGGATAACACAACACCACCTAAATGTCAGTGGAAGCAAATACCAGTGCAGGCTATCACACTTTCCATTTCCAGGCACTGGCTGATGTGAGGTTGCTGCACTAACCCTCATTACCTGTTGATCCATTCTTTGAGGGGAATGAGAGAAAAGTCATGCACCTCATAAAAAGTATGGAAATGAAACCATAGGTCAGGAGAAGTATTTAAGCAATAATACAGAAGAATAGAATAGATGTAAGCACTGAAAATCCCCAAAGCATAGAAGCAAAGATGCATAGACTAATAGCCTTGGAGAGGGTCTGTTAGGCTTCATGCTGAATGCAGGAAGTCCAAAGTTATGGCATTCACAATAGCTGTTGTCCAGACACGGTGTGAAGCCTCCAGGGAAGGAGAGTACACAAGCCCTCCAGCTAAATGGAGCAATTGTCAAACTGGAGGCAGTGGAGTGTGCCTCCAGGGTGAAGTCAAAGCCCTGAAGAATCACAGCGCCTGAAGTGACCTCTCTGGGGTGCAAGCCTGGGCAGTGTGTATGGAGGTCCTGAGTTGCCAAGACCCAACTCTCAACCTTTCTGATGTGACCCAAGGAAAGCAGGGTGATACATCTGGCACCATTTTGGCTGCAGGAGTTGCTGGAAGGAGGCATAGAATATACCATCTAACCATCTTAGGGACTTCATAGCCTTTCCTTCTCCCAAAGATGCAAGGCAGAGGGTAAGGATTTTTCCTTGAGGTTTGCTCCTGTAGCCTTTCTCACGAAGGCAACAGAAGTCAGCAGAAGTTTGGGGTCCAAGTTTTTCTTCTCCTGGATGGGCTACATTCCCATCTTCTCATTTCCCTCTACAACATATGCAATAAACACCTTCTTGATCATTGGGCCCATTATTGGTCTCCTCCGCTCGATCCGCTGAAGCATTCCTCCAGCATTCAATGGAAATCTATCTTCCTGTAGCTTCAGATCTTTAGATCTAATCCTGATGACTTCTGTGTGGAAGCCCTTTGGGTATTTGAAGCATGCTATCATGCCCCCCACCCCTTCAGTCTTTCCTTCTCTAGGCTAAACAAACCCAGTCTCTTCAACCTGTCTTCATAGGACTTGTTTCCCATACCAGTGATCATTCTGGTTGCTGACTTGTGAACTCATTCTAGTTTGTCTAAATAATTTGTAAAACGTTGTGCCCAGAACTGGATAGAGAATTCCAGATGAGGTCTGATGTAAAGGTAAAGGACCCCTGACCCTTAGGTCCAGTCATGACCGACTCTGGGGTTGCGGCGCTCATCTCGCTTTATTGGCCGGGTCATATGGCCAGCATGACTAAGCTGCTTCTGGCGAACCAGAGCAGCAAACAGAAATGCCATTTATCTTCCTGCTGAAGCCTTCCTGCTGAACCTATTTATCTACTTGCACTTTGACATGCTTTTGAACTGCTAGGTTGGCAGGAGCAGGGACCGAGCAATGGGAGCTCACCCCGTTGTGGGGATTCAAACTGCCGAACTTCTGATCGGCAAGTCCTAGGCTCTGTGGTTTAACCCACAGCGCCACCCATGTCCTGAGGTCTGATGAGTGCACAGTAAAATGATCAGCATGATTCAATGAAGTAGTTCTGCCAGTGGGAGCCAGCAAAAGGGCTCCTACAAACGCAACATTGCAATCCCCTCTTTCCTCCTCCCCACCCCGGCACCCCATACCTTTAGTCGGCTCTGAGAGGTTGGGATAACTCCGCAGAAAAATGCATTGAGAGAGGAGAGGGGAAGTCATTTTACTGGACAAACAGGAAATCCTTGCGCTGAAAGACTATTTTATCACAATATTGAATCCCTCTAATTATGCCGTGACTTGGAAACCATGGTTCTAGCAATGCAACCTGAAATTGCATTAGCGACTTTTGAGGCTGCATCATATTAGGGCAAGCTCTGGGAAACAAGAGCTTTCTTTCCCTTCATATTGTTATTAGGCACCTTTATTTGTGCAGCCCTTGCACATCACATTTCCACAGGAAATGTGGGGGGAACATATTGTGTGACAGGGCCTTTAGCTGCAGCTCTTGCGATTTTTAATTTTCTCCCATATGTCTGGTCCTTGGGCCTGAACAGGCAGGCCTCCCTTGCCAAGTATTTTCAGACAGAAATTGAGCCTGCTTGATTTACTCCAGAAAAGCGAAGAAAAGCTAAGTGCAAATGCAGGAAGCATGGTTTCGACTTCCTCCCCTTCTAAATGCTAGACCACATCCCCTGCTAATCCAAGTGGCTATATCTGCCATGCACAGATGGGTGCACAGCCCTTGAAGGTGAGAGATAAGGAAGAAGCAAAGGTTCCCTGAAAGCAGAGGGAGGGAGATGTAAATGATTTGTTGAACTGAAAGCAGCAGTAACATCAGGAGGGAAAAAAATGTATGGGAAAGGGATGAGGGAGGTGTTCAAAGGGGGATGGACAGCCATCTCCAGTTGTTCCTATGCTCATTAGCTCATGCAAGTATTTGCAGACACACATTGTGAGGATGTGCATTATAAGACAACATCAGTGCCTGCAGCATAAGCTTCCAAAGGATTTGACACACCTTTGTTTGTTTCTGACCCACCCTGCACCTCAGTTCCTGAAATGAATAAAAAGGGGGGACCCTAAACAATACAGGCAAGCTTTATTAAAAACCACAGGAAAGTAATAAGAAGATTTCCTTCACAGCTTGCAGATGCAATGAGCACTGTGAAAGAAGGCCTCATTGCTAGGGTAATTTCATTGATTGGGTCGAAAATGATTATCTGCTTTTTTTGTTCTGTTTTTAAAGTGAAAATTATCATCTCCTTTTTTTAAAAAAAAGCAACAATACTCTGCTGGAAACATACGGCTGCATAAGCTGCTATACTTTCGTTAATATCTCTAAAATGGATCTCTGTTGAGGTTTTGGTAAAGTGTGGATTTATTAAAAAGGAATTAATTAATTAATTAATCAATCATCTGGCTAATGGTTGGACAGTCCTAAATTGGTTTCCAGTCTTAGGTGCATTTTGTTATTACTATGATTGTCAACAATTTTGTATTCTAAGGTAAAAATAGCTCTGAGTAGGGGACTCTGACAATAGTGTGATTATTAATAACAACAGAATGTTCTAATAAGGTAACCATGAGAGTCTGAGTGCCGTGTGGTGGGGTTATCCATTCATATTTAAAATTTTCTCATTCTAAAAGCTTAATTATGGATAACATATTTAAGGAAGGCTAAAGTTTAAGTGGAGTTCTAAAAACAAACTCTATTTTTAATTCCCTCTAGATTTAGAGTTGCCCTACTCTGATAGGATTTTGTTCCCTTAAAAGCAGCTATTAATGAAATTGTAAAATGAGTTTAAAGGGTTGAGTGTATGATATAAATTCATCTGTGAAAACTATGGATTTACAGATTTCCCCCAATCTGTTTCTAAATCTTCAGCAGATACACCACCTTCCTCTTTTCCACAGCAAAATTCTGACACAAAGTTTATGTTCAGCACATGCTGTTTACTTCAGTATGCATTTGGATATGTATTCCAATGCATATGGTGTGCATTGCTCAACATGTGGCATGTACTGCCACAGATTTCTGCACACAATATCCCCAAACACCAGCCTTTCCTTGGACTCAGGAAAATAGGTTTTTGGGGTGTTTCTAAGGACAAATGGGGGGGGGGAGAGGTTTGGAGGAAACCACAACAAACTTTTCAGCGTCATGACGATGCAGCAGGAAGTCTCGTGCTCTTACAGTTGAGCTATCGTCTCCTTTTCATTCTCAGTTAGTCTTAGACGTCAGCCAACAGCACATTGAGCTCTCCAGTCAACTCTGGACATCCAATTCAAGTATTTGTTAAAAGGTTCGAGATAAGCAAGTAGGAATAATACAAACATTGCACACAGAAACAGAGAGCAAAACAGTAATTTCTAGCTTACCTTACATGGATAAAAAGTAAAGGTAAAGGGACCCCTGACCATTAGGTCCAGTCGTGGCCGACTCTGGGGTTGCAGCGCTCATATTGCTTTATTGGCTGAGGGAGCCGGCGTACAGCTTCCAGGTCATGTGGCCAGCATGACTAAGCCTCTTCTGGCGAACCAAAGCAGCACATGGAAACACCATTTACCTAGCCGCCAGAGCGGTACCTATTTATCTACTTGTACTTTGATGTGCTTTCTAACTGCTAGGTTGGCAGGAGCAGGGACCGAGCAATGGGAGCTCACCCCGTCGCAGGGATTTGAACCGCCGACCTTCTGATCGGCAAGTTAACCCACAGCACCACCCGCGTCCCTCATACATGGATACAATTCCTCAATTATTCTGAGTGCATATATTACAAAACATGACATTTTAGCATGAGCAGAGTCGAAGGGAACATGCAGAATTCATCAGGACAAATGAAGACAAAGGCAAAACTAAAACTCCCCATATTATAGAAGGCATATTAAAGTATCATTGGCAATTGGGAAGAAAACACCCAATTAGGATGCTGGATGAAGTTTGCTCACTAATATTTTAAAAAATGGGTGATACTGTTGTATGTCCTGTGCTGGACTTTTCCTATGTTATTCCCATCTCATCCTATTGGTAGGAGTCAGGTTTGAGATTCCCTTAAGAGCATCAGGAGTTGCTTTATACTGAGTCAGACCACAGGTCCATCCAATTCAGCACTGTCTATTCTAGGTGATGCCATCCAGATGTTATTGATGTTAACCCCCTCCCTGCCACAGTCTGTATGACCATCTGTGAGGGATGATGGGAGCTGTAGCACAGCAACATCTAGATGGCTGTGCTTGGTTACACTGATTGACAGGAGCTCATTGGGGTTCAGACAAGTCTTTTCCAGCCTTATCTGGAAATGATGGGGATTGAAAGTGAGACCTGCACACAGAGTATTGTTCTGCTCCTGAGCTACAGCTCCTTTGATAATTCTTCATTGCTGATGAATGCAAACAAAGTGTGGTTTTAAAAGGCATTAGTTCAGCAAGAGTGCTGCAGTCAAGAAACACATGGCATAAAATCAACAGTCCATAACTGGCTCCAAAGACAGATTTATTGTCATAAATGATGCTAAAGGGCCCTATGTATTTTGAGCGATATCCAGTTCTAGTTCCATCACAGTCTAATATACGAAGGTGCATTTTCTCTCTCTTTTTCTTTTTGTCAAAAATATGGGTTTGGGGCAGCTTTCTTTTCATATTGTGAAATTATTCCAGATTTATTTTCTTTTTGGATTCAAAGTTTAATCTGTTCTCATGAATGATGCCTCGGCAGTGGCGCCCTCCTAATGGAATGCCCTTCCATCAGATGTCAGGGAGATAAAGAATTACACAACTTTTAGAAAACTTGAGGAAGCCCTGTTCAGGGAAGTTTTTAATGTCTGACAGATGGGCAGGGTATAAACAATAAAATAATGATGATGATGAAGTGGGTGTAGCCACTTCCTACTTGGAAGGACAAAACTAAGGTCTCCTTCACATGCACACATGGCAGCACTGTTGGGGTGCATACTACAACCATGTGAACAGAGCTGTTTACCTGAGCCTTCCCCACTTGATTTGTATCCTCCAATCTGTCAGATTGCTTGGGCCCTAGGATGTAAGAAGACATCATTCTGCCCTGCATTTGCCACATGCAGCACTGTTTGTAGTCCACTGCGATCCATGTTCTGCCAAAAACTACACTATGTGCCTTGCTGTTTACTGTGGCAGAATTAAGTAACTCAACTAATTACATAATTAATTATGTAAATCACATTATTTTATCCCATTCATCTCGGTGCAAAGGAAACACAGTGCAAACAGAGATGGGTGGGATGTAATCAGTTATGTATCACCTCCTGACTGAAAGCAGCAACATATTGATCGTATTTGCTGGATTGATTTCCATTCCAGACATGAGATGAATGAAGGAAGATCACCAATTTCCCCTCTCAGTTCTATTTTCATTTGAATTCTAATCTCCAACAATCCTACTCATGTTGCTGGTTATGGTATTCACATCCACCCATGGGGAAGGGTCATAGCTCATTTGTGTTTTGCAGATTCAATCCCTTGTATCTCCAGATTGGGCTAGGAGAGATTCTGTGCCTGAAATTCTGGACATCTGCTGCTAGGCTGGACCAATGATGTCGGCTGACCAATGGTCTGACTCAGCATCAGGTAGCTTCCTACAAACGATAGCCGTGTGGGATAGTGAAAAGTGGCTTAGCAAGTAATAAAAGGTCACCAGCATTCATTCTCAGTTCTTTTGAGCTTATTTCCTTCTCCACGCCCCAAAAAGTGCTGTGATGTTATCAACCATCTAGGATTTTCACTTCCAAATCTGTCCATGTTGCTGTTACTTTTCACAGTTGCTTGGTTTTGCTTGGATGTTGTTTAGTAATTTAACACAAAAGCTCATCAAATCATTACAAATGGGCATGCATTCTGGCCACTCAAATGAGCTAAATTCAATAGTCCCTATTGTATATTTTGGCTTCTGCACCTATCCCTCTTCATATATTTGTAAGTACTTCCCCAGTCTAATTGTGATGTGCAATGACATGTAAATGTTAAGTAATATTTTTGCAGATGCACATTTAGAAGAAAGAATATTGATTGATCTCTTAGTCAATGACAGAAACATTAATTCTGTATAAAGATTTTGAGATAAACTTTTATCTCAATTGTACCGCAAGACTGTCACTTGAATTCTATGAGGAATAATTGTTGTCAAAACTCTATTAACTACATTTGTTTGGTGGTGGACCTGAAAATCCTACACATTTTGAAATTCCTTACATGCATATATTAAGCTGTTAGCTACGGTAATTCTTGCACTGAAAATTTTGAAGGGATGCAGGAAATGTTGGATTTCTAATATGCAGGAGGTTGAGATTCTATATTGTAGAAATTTCCTGTTTTCCCTGTTCTAGGGTTTGCCATCTATATCATTTGATGGAACACAATAGATTTGCAGGGGGAGAGAAACAAGGGCACAATCGGATCAGTGTTTAACTGTGTTAAATTACTTTGGGTTCAGTAGGAGAAACATAAGCATGTGTTTTTATTCTCCCTCTGATACCATGAATCTAAATTTGGCTAGAGAGTGTCTATATCTTTTTATTAAAAGGTCCAGGTATTTCCTTTTACAACTGCATGCATCTCTTGAGCAAAAAGTAAATACTATGCCAGAAGGCAGAGCTGAATCCATTATTGCCAAGCCATTATTTTTACCCCGCCCATCTGGCTGGGCCTCCCCAGCCACTCTGGGCGGCTTCCATAGAAACCAAAAATACAGTAAAATAACACACGTTAAAAACTTCCCTGAACACGGCTGCCTTAAGATGTCTTCTGAATGTCAGGTAGTTGTTTATCGCTTTGACATCTGCTGGAAGGGCGTTCCAAAGGGCGGGCGCCACTACCGAGAAGGCCCTCTGCCTGGTTCCCTGTAGCTTTGCTTCTCGCAATGAGGGAACTGCCAGAAGGCCCTCGGTGCTGGACCTCAGCGTCCGGGCAGAATGATGGGGGTGGAGATGCTCCTTCAGGTATACTGGACCGAGGCCGTTTAGGGCTTTAAAGGTCAGCACCAACACTTTGAATTGTGCTCGGAAAAGTACTGGGAGCCAATGTAGGTCTTTCAAGACCGGTGTTATATGGTCTCGGCGGCCGCCCCCAGTCACCAGTCTAGCTGCCGCATTCTGGATTAGTTGTAGCTTCCGAGTCACCTTCAAAGGTAGCCCCACGTAGAGTGCATTGCAGTAGTCCAAGCGGGAGATAACCAGAGCATGCACCACTCTGGCAAGACAGTCTGCAGGCAGATAGGGTCTCAGCCTACGTACCAGATGGAGCTGGTAAACAGCTGCCCTGGACACAGATTTGACCTGTGCCTCCATGGACAGCTCTGAGTTCAAAATGACTCCCAGGCTGCGCACCTGGTCCTTCAGGGGCACAGTTACCCCATTCAGGACCAGGGAATCCTCCACACCTGCCTGCCTCCTGTCCCCCCAAAACAGTACTTCTGTCTTGTCAGGATTCAACCTCAATCTGTTAGCCGCCATCCATCCTCCAACCGCCTCCAGACACTCAGTGAATTCCGTGAGCAAGCTGGTTAGAGCAGCAGCGTGTACCATAGAAAAAGGGGGTTTTCATCAGGAGGGAAACTGAGTGGTCCTTTAACTGGTGCAATGAACTATAATTTTGATAGATGTGCCTTTTAGCAAAGAAACAGAAGTGTCATTGTTTGCCTTTAAAAATTCTCCCTCCAGACATCTATATCATAGGTCTTCTTCCTAGGCTTAAGAAAAACCAGGCAGCCAAGGAAAATATTTTCCAACAGCAACTTTGTTTTAAATGAAATTGAAATATAATGAAAACAATACATTTTGAGGGGGTCAGGTTAAATATAATGTCAACTGCATTAAAAAGAATGTATTCCTCCAAAAAAAAGCTTGTATCTCAGGAAAGTATGTTATTATAATTTTGCTGTCAAATCCTGGATTTGGAAAGGAGTTGATTGCAGTGGCATTGCTTGGGGGTGCCAGGGGTGCCATTGCCCAAGGCACACATTGGGGGGACAGTGTAAACCAGGCATGCCTCCCCTGCAGAGATTTGGCATGTGAGTGCCTGCCTGGTAGCAGCAAGGACTTGGAAGCACAAAGGGTGCTGTGCATCTTCTGTGCCCCACACCCACCCAGCACTGAAGGCTGGGTGAGTGTGCACGCGCACACACACAGCTGCCTGGTGCACATGTGCACACTCGCCCTGGTCACTGGCGGAGGGTGCCATGTCCCTGGTTGACTGGTCCTTTCAACAAACACTAGAGCTTTGTCAAGACAACATGTCAGTGCATGGAGTGTGGAGAAGGAGTGTACCACTAAGTCTCTTTCAGATCTTCTGTGTTCATATTCCCTGTGGGTAAAGGCAAAGGACCCCTGGACAGTTAAGTCCAGTCAACGGCTACTATGGGGTGAAGCACTCATCTCCCTTCAAGCCAAGGGAGACAGTGTTTGTCCACAGACAGCTTTCCGAGTCATGTGGCCAGCATGACTAAACTGTTTCTGGTGCAACGGGACACTGTGATGGAAACCAGAGCGCACAGAAATGTTATTTACGTTCCCACACAGTGGTACCTATTTATCTACTTGCACTGGTGTGCTTTTGAACTGCTAGGTTGGTAGGAGCTGGGACAGAGGAATGGGAGCTCACTCCATCACATGGATTTGAACTGCTGAACTTCCGATCAGCAAGCCCAAGAGGTTCAGTGGTTTAGACCACAGCACCACCCGCGTCCCTATACAGAAGACCTGGTCAATGTGTGGGTGCTGGGAGCAGGTGCCATGCTACTCCCATCTCCATGCAATAGTACATCCAGATTTCATATTGTCTGCATTAGGCTAATAAGCATTTCAAACACTTCCTTCGGTGGAATCCCTACAACATGACCAAGATCTGTCATCAACCTCAGGTCCTTCAGGTGTTTTGGACTGCACCTCCCAAAAGTCCAAGCGATCACAAGCTCTAGATTGATAAAGGCTGCTCTATGGTGTTTGATTTGCCTGGTCCAGTCACATGCTGGGCAATGCCTAAGGGGCATGCATAAACCATCCACAAGGCTGATCACCTGGGTTACTCTATGCCTCAGTTCTCAGCCTTTTAGGGTAATGAATAAGCCCTCTAGCTAATCCACCACACTGCATATGAAAGATGAGCACTGACAAGCATGCAAGGCATAGCAGGCTCGCTGAGATTTAAGGTCTGTCTTCTAACGATTAAAAATTATTACAGCATTCATTGCATCATAAAATGCAGTTTCTTGCACCTTGCTTTGACGTTACTGGCTGATGAAATTTAGTGCTGGTGTGGAGGAAAGATAATTCTTTTTTGTTCCTGTTGAAGTCATGCTCATCAAGGATAAGCAGTGTGGCTACATTTCCATTGCAGGTAATGTCTCTACCTTGCTACCAAAGCAAATGTCTCTCAAGGACTGATATCATAAAAGGCAGTAGTTTCTCTACCCCTGTTGCCCAGTCATATGCATACCTTAGACATATTTGCACCTAAAGCAATGAATAAATAAATTAAACTAAAATGAGGCCCTCACTCTACTGGTGGACTAGCAATGCAAAAGAGATTTGCCTGTCTGGTAAGACTGAAACCTAAACAGCAGACAGATTAATATCACAAAATATATATCCTAGAATTGTAAAAATAAAGAACGTGGTGTGGTAAAATACAAAGAGACCCCACAACATCATTTCCCATAGTTTATAAATCTTTTGATGACTATATGAGATGGGATTCCAGATCCATTTTAGCTACCTATTTTTTCAGTGCATTTATTCTTAAGACATATGCATGCACACAAACCCACTGACAGATGTTGAGATTTGGAGGGGGGCTGCTTTCTTGTTCTTTTTTTTAAAGTCCAGTGAGACAGACATTTCTAAAGAAAGCACAAAAAATGAAAGCAACTCTGTTGCATTGGCACTTGCCAGCCAGCACCTTGCTTAGGATACTTAATCACCATTGCTAAGCAATTGAAGGAAGGAATGTTGACACTCCCAGCAGGGACTCGGGAGAGGCACCTCCTAGATGAGCAGAAAAAGCAGGAGAAGCTGGGTGGGGAATGATACTGGGGTATATTTGTTAAAGCACTTTCCTTGTGTCTACACTACTTAAGTCACTCCTCAAGTGTGCTGCCTTTACAGCATAAAACACAAGTGGCCAGTTTTGTTTGTTTTGCTCAGAAACCACTTCCTTGAAATAAATGAGATTTTCTTCCAACTGAGAAAAAATTGTGATATTGCAGCTGCCATCAGCCCTGCCCCCCTTTCTGATTTTTCACGTCCCCAACATTGCTTGTATGCTTGTTACTACTAGGCTTTGATTGATACAGGGTTTCCCAAACTTGGGTCTCCAGCTGTTCTTGGACTACAGCTCCCATCATCCCTAGCTAGCAGGACCAGTGGTCAGGGATGATGGGAACTGTAGCCCAAACAGCTGGAGGCCACAAGTTCCTTACCCTGGCCTGAAATGTGGGTTTTAGGACCCACCATATTTGTGTGGCTGATTTGTTGAACTGTTTTCAACACTAAACGTTGAATTATTATAGCCTGCCCTGGGACCTGTCAGTCAAGGACGGATAGTAAAAATAGGTATAAAAATAAATAATCGGTTTCAACCATCAAACATGGACAATTGTGACATATTGGTTCATTCTAGAAATTGTACGTTTTTGTACATTTATGGAACCATAATTATACTTTAGAAAGACTGGACTCTTATCTTAAAATAGAAGACATTAGTTTTAATTTAGCCCAGTTCAAGGCTTGGCTAAGAGTCAAGAAGAGTGGAGCCTCCAGCTTCTATATTAGCTGCCAGTCTGAACTGCTTCATTTTTGAAGCAAGGTCTCCAGCCTTCCTGAACAAGCTGAACCAAACATGTTTGATGACTAAAAAAACCCAAAAAGTTTCCTGAAACCATGTTATCAGCAACCCATTGGGTTTTGAACCTCCAGAGATACCATGTTCCAAGACTAGCTAGCGCTGAATATTCTTATTCTTGTGAATCCCGTGTGAATTAGATGTGCTGAAAAATCTGATCCCTTTTGTTCCATCCTTACAAGCATGCCCTTCAGCAAACATGTGAAGATACAGGCATTGCATATTCCAGAGTCTTCAGCCAATGTCTCTTGGCTCGAATAGCTTCCAAGGGTCTGTTCCAAAGCTCAATGCTGCTCCTCAGTTCACTGAGGAGCTGCAGGCAATGAAGTGGAAAATTTGCTCCAGTGCTAATCAAATGTGCTTTAGGTCACATAACTCTGCCTACCAAGCAGCAGTGAAGGTGATGAAAAATTACTTGGCCATCTCCATTGCATCCCCAAATAACCAGCAGAGTTGCTTCAGGTGCTACAGAGGCTGGTTGTACCAGAAGTACTGGATGGGCACTTGCCAGCATGCTGTGATCAATTTGCATGGCATTTTGAGGTTAAAGTCACTCAGTTTTATAGGACATTGGATGCCACTGTAATTGCAGTTCCAGCAGAAGTGTCCATTACAGTGCCTTCCCATGCTCTGTGGGATCAGTTTCAGTGTATGTGTCCTCCTCCTCACCATCATCATAATTTATTATTTGTATCCCACCCATCTGAATGGGTTGCCTCAACCACTGGGCCCCAACCACACATGCGGATAGGACTCTTGCAATGATGCCATAAATTTCTTGTTCTTTTGACTCTTGGCCATCCTGCCTGGCAAAAGCCAAAGGGCAAAGTGTCCTCAATTTGCTGATGACACACAGCTCTACTTCTCCACTGCTGAAATATTCAATTGAAAGTCAAGTTAAAAACAAAGAAACATCTTTTCCAATGTATTCATGTACATAAGTCTCTCTCTCTCTCTCTCTCTCTCTCTGTGTGTGTGTGTGTGTGTGTGTGTGTGAGAGAGAGAGAGAGAGAGAGAGAGAGAGAGAGAGATCTTGTCCTAAAGTAACTTGCTAATGATGGTTACAGATAGTTGAGCAGAACACAAAGAAGGTGAAAGCCTGCGTGTGGTGCTGGAGATACTGCTTAATCATTTTGAAACAATCCTACAGGGACATGTGTGTGGCATATCATCAAGGACAAGATCAGTGAATAAATGAGCACAAACACCCCAGAGTTACAGAGTGTTAGGTTGTAAGCCTGCAGGCAGTCTGTTTCACCCCTTAGGAGACAGCATGTTTTAATTTTATATAAGTTGAAGAGTGTTACGTGCAAAGGAAAAGAAAGCCAATGGAAAGCCAATGAGTTGCTTGGAAGATTAAAGAAGAAGTGGCAGTGTCCATAAGGAAAACAAGTTGGTCTACTGTGGCATGGAATGGTGATAATCTTGCTGCATCTCCAGTCATGTTGACACTGTCCACATATGCAGAAAGATGATAACACATAGAACACATATCCCCTCTTATGATAGTATAAATGCTTTCCTTTTACAAGTCAGCTAACATACTGCAGCGTATTATCAGAAATACTCTCAGGGACTGCATGCTGCCAGTTGCCCATCCATTCTCCCATGTAATAACTGGTTAAAAGAGCAATTCTTTCAGTCTAGACCTAGAAACAAGCATAGCTGCTTTGGTGCGCAGGGAAGATTATGCCAGTATAAATTATTATTACAATGCAAGCAAGTCATACAGATAAGCTTAGCCTCCATCTCCTTATATATATTAGCAACAAAATCAGTTATCCAAGTGCCAGTTCTTATGCCAATATGAGACTGCCAGCTTAACATGTGAAGATCTCATACTGCTTGTCTACATTCCATGTCAAAACCAACCCAGGTAGAGATTGCATGACTTAGGATAGGAATGAGTGTAACAGTAAGTCCAGTCCTTAAGCAGCCACAAACAGCTCAGTGCTCACTAGGCAAGCTCAGTGCTCACTAGGCATTGAATGCTGACTGATTGAGATGATAGAAAACTGGGAGGAAAGGAGGAATAGAAAGGGGAATCCTGAAGAGGAGCACTCTGGAGTGCAATATTTGTCATTGTCCTATATATAACAATAGCAATTCTATGAGTGCTGGTTCTTGAGTCAATCCATGCATAAGAGGGAGGTATCAGCAGGCTTGGAGTAGTTCAATAACCCAATGAGAACTCAGCATGCTCGATGACCATGGAATATGGTCCATGGAATATGGACCATGGGATATGGACCATGGAATATGTGGCAAAGCTTGGACACAACGGAATCCACAACTCAATTCACTCAATCCACAATTCCTGGGGTCTTAAAAATCAGTAACTGAGGGGTGTTTTGTGTGTGTGTGTGTATGTGTGTGTGTGTTTGCGCAGTTCTGCATGATGCATGTTTAGTGTCAAAAACTTGGATGAAAAGCAGATAGATATTTTCCATTGCCTTACAGTTTGCTTGGTTGTTTGCCTAAACCTGCAAATTCTGACACAATGATTAAGACTAATGAAAATTCAGCTTGCTTCTAGAAATTTCTTGAGAACACCACACAGTTGAGGAGTCCTCAGACCTGTTGATGCCATGAGCCATGTCTCTACCCCAGTGGCATGCTGTTCCATAGCTCTGAATGGCAATGGATCAGGCTGTGGGGGGAAAACAAAAACAAAACATGATTATCATGAGCTTGCCAACGAGAAAAGTGCAATGGAAATGTTCACAAATATCTCAGCTATTGTCAGACAAATGAAAACATGCCTCACCCAAAGAGAGATAACGAAGGAGAGGAGATCATTAAGAGATGTTTACTTTTTACAAGTGGAAGGGTAACTATTTACTTCGTGAATAAAAGCCAAAGTCATTGTTCATTAAACGAATGAACCCAAGTGCCCTAAATTTTGCCAGAAATTGCATGTGATTTATAATTGACTGGCTCTCAGAGAAGGACCTTAAGCCCTGCAGTAAAGCTCCATGAAAGGAAATTTATCACTCGTTGACAATTATTTTCCCCCAAAGACCTATGAAGGAGGAACATGGATCACTGGGGACTCAAAACAACTGGGGCTGCCTATCTAACAACCGCCTTCTGAGGATCATGGAATTGGCCCCATGGGCAAAGAATGAACTTTACAAGTTCTTCTAGTCCTCAAGAGATCCTGTTAAAAATTTCACTGCAGTTCAAAATGGCCACGAGGGGGAAAATGCAGGTGAGCTGCCTGGAATGGAAGCCCCAAAGGTTTTTTAGAAACTATTATGTAATGAACTTGAACTTAAAATAACACCAGTGATGATTACATGCATCCTGTTATCATTTCTACACATGCACACCCTGGAGAACTGAGGGGTTTTTTTGTGTGTGTGCATGAATGCACATGCAGATTATGGTGATATGCAGGTGAATAATTATTTGGATTATATAGGTAGAGTTATTTACACACACACACACACACACACACACTTTATAGTTGTATTGTAAATCAGTAGTCAATTCTATTTCTAATTCGTAGCTCCTCATCATATTCAGCATGGCTCAGAAACAAAGTACATCTGATGCTAAATACATATTTGCATTTAATAAATGCCATTTTTGTTGTTGTTGTTGTTGTTGTGTGTGTATTTAAAACCCCCACAGAATTTACAACCACAAAAATAAAGTGGATCTGAAAAATATTCACCTCAGTCTCAAAACCAGGGTAAAGAGTTGCATCTTCTATTTCATCCAGAAGATGTATGTTGAAGGTGCCAGAAACACTTCCATTATGAGGCGGTTCTACAACTTAGGGGCTGCTGCAGAAAATGTCCTCTCCTGGCTGCCACTACCTTAAGCTTCTGAGGGCAAAGGAAATAGAGGGCCCCTTTGCCTATCTGAGCACCCAAGAAGCTCTGTAGAGAAGGAGCTGGTCTTTCATATATTTCAAATAGCATCAGCTGGGTTTTCAAAATGTAATTATTGGAATCACGGCAGAAGTGCTCTAGTCCCTTGCTCAAGCCCCAGGGAAAATCCCTTCTCTGAAACCACTAATTACAGTATCAGCTCCAGTGAAGGGATTTGAGCACAATAAAACTGTTACAAAACTTGGGGAGCAGTAATCATATAGCAGACTGCTAAACTATACCTACATGAGTATTAGAGAAAAATGCATTCATTTCCACCCCAGAATCCTTTGCACTCTTGCTTCTTGTCACACCTCTGAATTTTGCAGTCCAGCCAAGTACTTCTGCACAAAAATCCATATACTAAGGGAAAGTGTGCATAAAAATGTATATCTTAGTAAAATTAACATACCATATGCATTATATTAGGAGAAATGTAAATATTAGGAAACTATGCTTTGCATCGGAAACTATGTCTTTTAGGGGAAATTGCACACAAAATGTGTGTGTTAGAAGAAATTTGCATTAAAATACTGCTGAATTTTCATGAAGATGCTTTTTTTAAAAAAAAAATATGCAAATGGATGCGTAAATGTAGACAACTGATGTTAAGACTGGAGGTGGGGGAGGTAAATGAGAAAAACCAAAATTTACGGATTTGCCCATTCTTCCCACCTCCCCCCTGTTTGCAGACCCATAAAGGGTGACTGCTGGAGAGTTATGGATATGCAGGTCTGGGTGTCATTTTCTTTTGCTGAACTGTCATCTAGATTCAAGCAACCAACAGGGTTGTGTAGTCCTTTGTCTTTGTGACAGCAATAACATTCCTCATTTGGGTTTCATGCGGATACATTTGTTTTAATGGCTTTATAAATATACCACTTGCAATGAATCCTGCCACAAGCAAGCATGCAGTGATATTGATGGGGAGTTCCTCAGATTTTTTTTTTTAAAGCAGAAGAAACACACGAGGCAAGTGAGATGTCAGCACAGAACTATCCTTTTTTTCCCTCAGACACCACTGACAAAATACACAGCAACTTATAAACTTTGCTCTGTGAGTGCACTTACTTGAGCAAATAGCTTTAGCTCACAGCTAAATGCTTCCTTCTGCGCTTTTACCCTTAAATCACTTTATAGACCTATATTGTTGTTCTCAGCTCTGAAGTATAGCTTAGAAGACCATTGGCGTTCCTCCTCACTCACCCCCATTCACGGTCTCATCCTGTTTTGTACAGAGTTAACATATACAGACTTTAAGGATCTGCTTCATTATTTGCATTTAGCAGGAAGGAGGTGGCAAAAGTTTTACCTGGTTTGTTCTTGTTATTCCCTAACCTCTTCTTGCTAGATAATGACGAGCTTTCGCAGCCATTTGAGAGTGGCTGTTTGCCGCACAGATTGATATCCAACATTTAGCGAGTGTGCATGGGGCCAAGGGCGGGGGAGAAATGGAAGATCCACTTCATGAGTGGAAGATATGGATAGGTATATCTGCACACCACCCACAGAAAGCTGAGAGTTTTAAATGTCCACTGATTCTGTTAATTCATTCTGAGACCTCCGGGTATAGGGCGGTATAGAAATTCAATAAATAATAATAATAATAATAATAATAATAATAATAATAATAATAATAATAATAATAATAATAATTTACCAAGGTGTTCCCACTTTCTGGCCCTTTCTTGGGGACCTTTGATATTTGTAGGGCTCACTCTGAACCTCAAAGCAAAGTCATGAAATTACCAACCTCCGGTTTTAGCCCGGAAATGGAAGCAACAAGAAATACCAACGAAAGAAGAATGGCAGACGAAGATGATGGACTTTGCAGAATTGGTGAAGCTGACCAGGAAAATCTGAAACCAGCATGATCAAGCTTTCCAAAAAGACTGGAGTAAATTTATTCAATATTTGAAGGAGCGTCGTAAGCAATTAATAACACTAGCAGGGTTGTAAAAAGACTTGTAATGATAATGGTTACTACCTTTTTTACATTTATCTAAAGATTGAAATAGGATGAATGAGTGAAACGTAAAATGGAAAATGTATACAGTGGTACCTCGCAAGACGAATGCCTCGTAAGACGAAAAACTCGCAAGACGAAAGAGTTTTTCGTTTTTTGAGTTGCTTCGCAAGACGAATTTCCCTATGGGCTTGCTTCACAAGATGAAAACATCTTGCAAGTCTCAATGCATTCCTATGGGGATTTGGTTTCAATGCATTCCTATGGGAATCTGTGCTTTGCAAGACGAAAAATTCGCAAGACGAGAAAACCCGCAGAACGAATTAATTTCGTCTTGCAAGGTACCACTGTAAATGCTATGATATAAAAATGAACTTTGAAAGCCATGATGCGGGAGGGAGGGAAGTTGATAGGTTCATATGAACAAAAAGTAAAGTAGAAAATATGGATGTGTCTAAATACTTAAAATGGAAATGTAAAAAAATATTATTTTAAAAAGAAATTACCAACCTACAAAGCATAACACCAGTGCCTGAGGATGAGAGATTAGCTACGGTTAATAACAATGAAATGGCAGCTCAAATGAGAAAAGAATGCCTGTTACTATGCCATAACTTAAAGGAACCCCTGTATTTCCCGTGCTGAGTTGGAAATTAAGTTCTATTCACAATAGTGCATATATATATATATATATATATATATATATATATATATATATATATATATCTCAAAGGCTGTGTCAAGTTAAACCACACTGATCTCGATCGGAGCATTTTTGTATTGCTAGAATCAAGGTCATTGTTTAAGAAATTGCATGCCAGTAAAAAATATACATTTCAGGTTCACAGAAGTGCCACCAGCACTCCTTCATTATCTTTCCAACCTAAGCATTATTCTATTCTTTCTCTCTAATTTTCTGATTGTGTCTGATTGTCTTGTAGAATTCATAACCTCCATCTTTCTGAATGGTTCAAGTCCCATATTGCGCTGGGAGAATAATTCCTACAGTGGTGTAATTTAGAATATATTCTACCCACTGTGATGGATTCTGCTGCTACTTACACCTGCTGCTTTCATCCCTATGTGACTCTCGAGATCCACCACCATTGATTCTAAACTTAAACCTACATAACAGAGAGCAAAAGATGAAAGAATGTGCTTCTCTGTGTTCAGATGTGGTTTCCCCCTCTGATTTCTCTCTCTCGTGTTAAAAAAATTCCCCTTAGATGATCATCTATGGAGCCTTGTTAAGTAATGGGGCTCTGTTCTTTAAAATCAAGTGCAAAAAATATTTCTCTCCTTAAACTGCCCTTTGCTTACTTGTATACAGTGGTACCTTGGGTTACATACGCTTCAGGTTACATATGCTTCAGGTTACAGACTCCGCTAACCCAGAAATAGTGCTTCAGGTTAAAAACTTTGCTTCAGGATAAGAACAGAAATCGTGCGGCAGCAGCAGGAGGCCCCATTAGCTAAAGTGGTGCTTCAGGTTAAGAACAGTTTCAGGTTAAGAACGGACCTCCGGAACGAATTAAGTACTTAACCCGAGGCACCACTCTAGTGCTATTAATGTTTTCAGTTTAATCTTTTTCTGAGCAGAATCTATTATATGTTGAGGAATGAGCAACATAAGCCTCATGATTGGGAAGAGAAGTCAGAGTTGTTGATATTATCTACATTGACATGCTTTGAAAACCAGGTCCTCAGTTCCCCCTTGTTACTCAAAACTGCCCCTAGAACAACATGCTACAGTTTCCAGCTTTTGATTAAACATAATAAATAAAATCTGGTCCTTAGTTCCAAAGAGCAGAAGGTGTGAGGTCCAGTAAGAACAGAGTTAATAGCAAATACAGTGGTACCTCGGGTTAAGAACTTAATTCGTTCCAGTGGTCCGTTCTTAACCTGAAACTGTTCTTAACCTGAAGCACCACTTTAGCTAATTGGCCTCCCACTGCTGCCGCACCGCCGCATTTCTGTTCTCATCCTGAAGCAAAGTTCTTAACCTGAGGTACTATTTCTGAGTTAGTGGAGTCTGTAACCTGAAGCGTCTGTAACCCGAGGTACCACTGTATTTTCTGTATGCTTTTAGTTTCTGGTGCAGGTAGATATGAGAGAATGAGATAGCACTAGTATGGAGTATGGGACCACAAAGAGAAATAGGTGTATGAGGAATCCCACAAGTCACCATGTTGCTTTGCCAACACGCACTATGCAACCCTTGACTATATGGAATCTGTGAGGGAAGGAGAAGCATATGCTGTTGTATATGTAACAGTGCACTGTAGATATACTATACTACAGACTACCACCCCTACTTGTTCCTCTCAACAATCACACATATCCCACACTTGCCTGCCTACCAGCTGTAGCTTGCTCCACTGATCTCCCCACATTTCCTCCAAGCCCCACCTCCTTTTAAGGAAGTTGTGGTGCTTCACATCAATAAGCACGCATAGTAAGCGAAAATAGTGCCTAGGTAAAAGGTAAAGGACCCCTGGACAGTTAAGTCCAGTCAAAGGTGACTATGGGGTGTGTCGCTCATCTTGCTTCAGGTCGAGGGAGCTGGCATTTGTCCACAGACAGCTTTCTGGGTCATGTGGCCAGCATGACTAAACCGCTTCTGGCACAACGGAACACTGTGATGGAAGCCAGAGCACAAAGAAACACTGTTTACCTTCCCACTGAAGCAGTACCTATTTATTTACTTGCACTGGCGTGCTTTCGAATTGCTAGGTTGGCAGGAGCTGGAACAGAGCAACAGGAGCTCACCCTATTGTGCAGATTTGAACTGCCGACCTTCTGATTAGCAAGCCCAAGAGGTTGGGTAGTTTAGACCACAGCGCCAGCCTATATAAGCATGTGGGGAAAGTGAAAATAGTGATTAAAAAGTTAAAATTGTAGAGAAACCTGCTTGATGGTGGCTCAATGATAGATTTTATATATACACACACATACAGATACTCATGCACACACAATCCTGGTGGGTATTGGGCTAGAGGCAAAAGGAAGGAAGGAAGGAAGGAAGGAAGGAAGGAAGGAAGGAAGGAAGGAAGGAAGGAAGGAAGGAAGGAAGGAAGGAAGGAAGGAAGGAAGGAAGGAAAGAAAGAAAGAAAGAAAGAAAGAAAGAAAGAAAGAAAGAAAGAAAGAAAGAAAACAAAACAAAACACCTGGGTAGTTTGATGAGCCTGCAATATGCAGATATATTTCTGCAGAAAGAAGGATGTGTTGCAGGGGAAGTACAATAGTCTACTTCTCCCAGAACCAAATTTGAGACATACACCCAATTTGATGACAACTTCAACCTAGTGTCAAAAGCTTCGCTAAACTGAATTCAGCATGCAGTGCTGACTTTTGTACAGCTTCCTCAACCTACGGAAGTACAACAAAAGTTAGTCAAGTCTGTTGGCTAACAATGGCTGTCAAGGACTGAGTCCTATGAACTGGACCTATCATTATCCAGGTTTTCATAATGTGACAAATTGCTTCTCCCCAAGTCTTGTTAAAGACCACACAATAGCCATATGTTCTCATTGGCTTCTCCAAGCAAACCTACAATGTAACTTGGTGTTATGACATAAAAAGTAGAAAAGAGAGCACTCAGTAAAGATAAAGGAGCAGCACTGTGCCAATTTGAAAATGTTCTCAGCCTATTGAAAATGTCTCATTCTATGTCCCTCATGAATAGAACATGTGGATTGTATGGATATGCCAAAAAATAACCCTCACATCTTATATGGCAGTTTCGAATGCTAAGTTAGTGGTTAAATGTTAAGCTTTTTTATTCGGACAGTACACTACACTTTAAAATGCCATGTAGTAGACAAATATAAGAACATAAGAAGAGATTTCTGGATCAGGCCAATTGCCCATCTAGTTCAGCATCCTGTACTCACAGGGGCCAACCAGATGTCTGTGGGAAACCAGCAAGCAGCATTCAAGCCCAAGAGCACTCTCCCCTTCTTTGAGTTCCACCAACTGCTGTTCAAAAGCATTGCTGTCTCCAACTGTGGAAGCAGAGCATTGTCATCATGGCTAGTAACATTCAATATACCCTTCCCTCCACAAATTTGTCCAATCCTCTTTTAAGGCCATCCAAGTTGGTGGCAGTCACTATCTCCTGTGAGAGTGAGTCCCATAGTTTAGAAAATGGATGCTGTGAAAATCATCTCTACTGGTGGTGAAGTAGGGTGGGTCCTCAAACTTTTTATTGGACAAGAGCAACTGATCGCAAGAACGCTACTGGAATTTGAATGAATACACAACAAATGAATGCAAGGACTCCCATGTTCAATGAATTTGGAAACAGGATATCACAGGAGGTAGGCTGTCTTCTGGGCGCAAAGATTCACAATGTGAAGAGATATGATAGCCATCTTCAGATATCTTAAGGGATGTCACATGGAAAAGGGAGGGTAGGACTCGAACCAATGGCTTCAAGTTGCAAGAAAGGAGATTCTGACTAAACATTCAGAAAAAGTTTCTGACAGTAAGAGTTGTTCAGCAGTGGAACAGAATCTCATGAGAGGTGATGGACTCTCCTTCGTTGGGGGTTTTTAAACAGAGACTGGATGGCCACCTGTCATTGATGCTTTAGCTGAAATTCCTGCATTGCAGGGGGTTGGACTAGATGACCCTTGGGATCCCTCCCAACTCTAAGATTCTATGATTCCTTCCTCTCCATCCCCACATACCCCCCTGTATATCGCCCAAATCTGCTCAGGTGGTTCAGGAGAACCCCCAGAACAGTGTGTGAGGAGATGAAAGGGCAGAAATGCATGCACAACTGATCTTAGCCACAATGTTGAATTCCACCCATTAAAGTTAAGGGACATGTGTAACTTAGGTTCATTCATTTCATTGGCTCTAGACTGAGTAGCAGTTAGTTGACTACCACTCAGAATTCTTTCCATGGGTTTATATGAGGCAGTTTTATGTGGGGTGGGGAATGCCAGCATAAAGTTATATTTCCCCATGATTTTATCATGAAGAATGCTTCTCATGAAGGCACTCCAATCCTAAGTCCACTTATATGGGAGCAACCTCAATTGATTTCAACAGGACTTTCATCTGAGGAGACATGGTTAGGGTTCCACCATGAGTATTTGAATAAAATTGGTCTATTGGAAACATCCATAGCTTATGTCTCAATATCACCATGTATGAGTACTATGCATAAGAACAACTATGGAACAAGACAGGAAAATTTCTCTTGAGCTTGGCATTTCCTTATGAAAATGGTTCATTTCAGCACTTTCTCGCGGAGAAGCGCTGGGGTTTCTTGAATGTTACAGTTGCTTGATAAAAGGAGGAAATACCTGAGCAAGCCAAAGGAGAATAAAGTGAAAACTCCAGTACATTATGTATCTTTTTATCCCTTTTTAGATATACTTGAACATGTTCTTAGGCCAAAATGCTACATTTTCATGATGACTGGAATTGAAATTGGCACACTAAAACTAGAAAGAAGATGCCAGATGATCTAAAAGTGTAGATATCTGTTCATTTTCCTATCAGAAAGAACTCATGTAAGTAACTTCTTTCAGAAAGTGCAGGAGAAAATTTTAAGTTGCGGCACATTAGTGCTATTATCTTACTGCTATTTCTGAACTGTCATTATTGTTAATTTCTTTTTCTGTCTCTGTCTCTCTCTCAAACGGTGATAATGGACTTTTGCACTCAGATGTGTTTGATTCTGGGCCACTTACAGGAAAGCTGTGGAAGAAGACAACAAAATAAATGTGGGGAAGGAACCCAAAGAAAAAGAAAAAGACATCAGGATAGGCAGAACATTAATGACTATAAACATTTTCCACAAATAAGTAATCTGGCATTTAGAAATAGACATTTTAGAAGCTAAAAAAGGAAGTCCATATTTCAAGTAGATTGTCTTCCTTCTCTCTTATGGTCAGTGCAATTAATTTATCTTTTTCTGCCGGTTTCAGACATTTCAGTAACCATTCCCAATCAGCTGGAGTTTCTTGGCTTCTCCAATTTCTAGCCCATACAATTTTAGCTGCTATAAACAAAGTTCTTACTAGTAGAAACATAAATATTGTTTAAAGGGCATTTGGAGACTTAGCCTGGCTTTTAAACTATACAAAGCCAGATCATGCATTATGGTGATCAAATGCCTACTGAAATTCCCTCTTAACAACTCATAAAAATATGGAAACCATGATGTCCTTCACAATGGGTTACCCTCTATTTCCTGCAAGTTAATAAAGCTACACACAAGAGCTGTGTTAAATATTGCTTTTAGATTTGGAATTTTTTTCAGGTATATAGACTTTCAGAGAGCTTTTTACTATAATTAGATTACTGAGCTGTATTATTTATTTTTTTAAAAAAATAAACCTGATGGCATCTCATTTTATAATTAAAATATGTCATGAAAACTGAAGGCACCCTTTTCATTATTCTTCTGATAGCAAAACATCGGGTACGCATTCTTGTTCTTTGTAACTGTATATAACTGGTTATACCACTACCTCAACTTTGCAGCAACCTAATAGTGGCAGCAATAGTGCTATAGAGAGCATGGGGGAACATGCCACTGTTTCTGCCTACTGCCTCAACACTATCTGTTTTCATCCCCACCCCCATGGCAAAGCTCAAGGCAGCACACCTAGCATTCCCAAGTGGTCACCCAACCATCCCGTGTCCAAACTCAGACCTGCTTAGTTGAGGAGGTTGAACTGTATGATTTCTGGTATGCAATTACCTAATCTGGACCTCTGGAACTAATGTACATTTTGGAAATTAGTAATCTACCAGATTTCATTCTTCCCAAATGTACTGATGTAGTCCTCAGCTCAAGAAATATACATGTTGAAATGTATATACTCTGTGTGTGCATGTGTGTGTGCACACATCTGTTGTTCTGTTGTGGAGACAGTGGTGGAGTGAGCCTTGAGGGGTGAAGTCAAGTTATTGGAAGGTTGCAGTGTCTGCTGTGGCTGTAGATACAGCTGCAGGAGAGTTGTTTGTTTGTTTGTTTGTTTGTTTGTTTGTTTGTTTGCAGCTGTGGCAGATGAAGGCATCTAGTTGCACTGCTACAGATGCACCATGGCATTTCTTCTCTCCGTGTTCATCCCAGAGGTCATTTCTTCTCTGGTCACTGCTATGGATACACAACTTGAGTACCTGTCTCCAGGCACTGCTGTTGTCTGCAAGATTCCCACATGGCAGGGTTGGTGTGTGTGTGTGTGTGTGACTAGGGATGGGCAGTCTATTTGCAGCCCACACATGCAGCACAGGCTGAAAATTGCCTCTCCAAGCCCGGCCTGAAGATGCTGGGGATTGAACCTGGGATATTCTGCATGCAAAATGATGCTCTATCAAAGAACCATAACACTTCCACAAAGGCTGATGAACAGCACATATTAACTATTCCCCTTTCATTCAGTATCTGTTCCATTTTTCTTGCAAACATTTGAACTCCTCTTTTTCTCAACTCCTTGTATTAACCAATGCCTGCTCCAGTGTCTGAATGATCATCAAATGTCTGTTTCCCCAGTGATTTTGTCCTCATTCATATATATTCTGATGAGCTATCATCTGCCATTGTTCTTCTGTAATCCATTATCCTGCCTCTCCCTCTCTCAAATGTCTTGACAGTATTAATCCCTAGTTAGAACAGCATGATCCAGATCAGTCATTTTAGAAAAAAAGACACACACAAAAACCACCATTACATGCCCAGCTCTGCTAGCAGTTCAAATTACAGCCCTGTTCGCCTTTGATTACTATGCCTGACTTGTAAGGCAATGTAGAGAATCCAATGGGAACTATTGCATTAAATTCCAGTAATTGCAACAAGAATTCAGTTTGTTTTCATTTGCTCCCTTCCTTGTTACAATTTGTGCTACAAGAATGGGTTTTGTGCTGGGATATTTGCTGCTTATCTCTGTCAGAGTAATACAAGGTCTGCAGGGCTCATCCATGGGAGAAGGATGGGACACTCCGGAGGGTGTCCTGTGCAGTTGTTGTGGCAGTTTATGACTATGGGCCCCCTGAGTGACTGTTCCCCATAAGAGCTGAGCCTTTGTCACTTGCAGTGCCAATACACCCTGGCCATTTTCTTAAGGGGACTGCTAATGAATAGGCCCCACCCTCAACAAAAAGGCAGCAAAGCTTCATAACTAGAATGAAAAGGTGGGCTCCTCAAGCTTTAGCAACAGTGATAAACTAACCATCAGGGTGGAAGCTGTAGGGATGTGTATACAGTGCTACCTCGGGTTAAGTACTTAATTCATTCCGGAGGTCCGTTCTTAACCTGAAACTATTCTTAACCTGAAGCACCACTTTATCTAATGGGGCCTCCTACTGCCGCTGCACCGGAGCACGATTTCTGTTCTTATCCTGAAGCAAAGTTCTTAACCTGAAGCACTATTTCTGGTTAGCGGAGTCTGTAACCTGAAGCGTATGTAACCTGAAGTGTATGTAACCCGAGGTTCCACTGTAGATGCTAGGAGAGGATATATTTATTATATATTATCCTTCCTTCCTCCCTCATGTTTGTGAGTTCAGAAGAGTACAATCCTTTGCAGCTTAAAATAGAGGCTTAGATAGGCTAGTTTTAGCTTTTCAGTTTAAGTAGTTCAGGATGCTTTAAGGCAGACTCAATTCTCCTTGTATTTCCTCCTTCTCTGCCCCTTAAAACAATAATCACGTAAACAATCTTGTAAAAGTTAAAAAAAAATTACTCAATCAGTTTTTCTTGTTGAAGAATAACAGATAATAGTAGCTTTGTTCAGACAGTCTTAAAATGGTAATCCAGTTGGAAACACATACTTTAGTCCAGTTTAAAATGGTGTCTGAGGAATGGAGCCCAGACATGCAGATTTCCCCACATTGCTGCAATGAAGTGAAAGAGCAAAGAGCAAAGGAAAAAGAGCAAAAAGCAAAGAGGAACTGCCCAGGCCAGGTGAGGAGATTATATGTATGGATGCACACTCCCCCTGACAGGGCACAGTGGGAGTTTCCCTCAAGAATTCTCTCTAAGAAACTTACAAGAAGACTCAGCGCTTCAGCTCCTATCATGTGCCTTTCTAGCAAACATGCATTGTTGGTTCGACTGCATTGTAAATATCCCACAGATGCAGAGGTAGGCAGGTGAAAGAAGGGATTATGAAAGATAAACCAGGAATTGTTCAAGGAAATTAGAGGTGATGGAGCAAACCAGGAATCGGAGCCAAGGAATGAAGCTAGGGAGTCAGAACTGAGGAACGCTGAAACACACCAGAGAACACAGTTGTGGCTCAGGCAAACAGGCATCCTTTATAGCAAGGGTAGGAAATCTTTCTTCAGTGTAAGGGCCACACCACCCTCTGGGCAGCCTTCTGAGGGCCATGTCCCAGTGATGGGTAGAGTCAGAGGCCAAAGGGGATGGAACAACAAATGTATTTTTTTACGATTGTGCAGGAGGCTTGTCTGCCTCCACACCCCAGAAGAAGGCTCAAGAAACAATACTGGAGTGAAAGGTGATATTTGTTAGAATGTAGCACTGAGCCTTGGGCTTGCCAATCAAAAGGTCGGTGGTTTGAATCCCCGTGACGGGGTGAGCTCCCATTACTTGGTCCCTGCTCCTGCCAACCTATCAGTTCAAAAGCACGTGAAGTGCAAGTAGATAAATAGGTACCACTCTGGCGGGAAGGTAAACGGTGTTTCCGTGTGCTGCTCTGGTGTCGGTGTTCCGTTGCAGCAGAAGCAGCTTAGTCATGCTGGCCACATGACCTGGAAAAAATGTCTGTGGACCAACGCCAGCTCCCTCGGCCTGCAAAGCGAGATGAGCACTGCAACCCCAGAGTCGTTTGCGACTAGACTTAGCTGTCAGGGGTCCCTTTACCTTTACCTAGCAAGTGAGCAAACCAACATTAACCAATTAACTAAATCCTCACCTGCCTGTACATCTTGAATTTGGCTAACTCTGGTAGGGAAGCATCCCTCCAGGCAACTGGGCAATACATACTTAGAGCTTTGTGCACAACATGAGGAGGCTGCAAATGGACTTGGCAAGGAACCAAGAGCTACATTTGACAGGTTCTTCCTCTTTTGTTCTGCAGAAAGATTTTTAAATATGCAATGGAAATAGAAAGACAACATTTGGTTTGTCAAGCATGTTCTCAGCACAGGAGTTTTATCTTTCTGGTGGTTAGAATGGGAGGTGCTGCTACAGAGACATTTGACAGTGGCAGTGGCCAAAGTTCTATTATTTCATATCAAAGGAATGCCAGTTGCAACTGGCTGGGAAAGCTCCATTACAAATCCTTAAGCCTTCTGAGGCCGTTTGCTGGTGCTGATAGTGTGTTTATTCAAGCCGTGTGCTCTTTTATAGGGTCAGACCCACTGACGGTTAATAAAGATTTACTACATTTATATGGTTCCCTTTTATTATCTCCTGAGCTGCAAGTAGCATCCCAGAGGAAGCTGCTGTTGTATTTATATACCTCAAAGCAGGAATAGTGTTCTGATATTGGAGAGCAATGGTCAGGCTTCCAATAGTGTCAAGAAATTCCAGGAATCTCAGTGTAGCACTGCTCACAGCTATGACAAGTATTCCATCAAAACCTAGATATATCCATAAGCTAAATATACTTGCTTTCTTTTTCAGATTTGTAGATTTCTCTGTTTTATTTTATTATGTTGCGGGGTTTTTTACTGGTTAATGGCTAAACCAAGAAAACAAATGGAAACATGCCAGTATATCTTTATCTGTAAATGAAATCAGCAATAGCCCAGTGTCATAGGGAGAGAATGTGCTCTGAGCCAAATTCAGAGAGTGTGAAGAAAGAGATAATCTTGTGAAGTTGAAATTTAAAATAGATACAGTTTTACTTTGGCATCATAGCCATTGGCATAAATAGCCACTGAAAGGCCAGGAGTATTTTAAAATCAAATGAAAGGGCTAAATCATTATCTGTGTCTGTTATTTCTCATTTATTTATTTCACATTTATATGCCACTTAATATTTTAAAAGGTCCTAGAGTGAAGGCTTGCCACAGGCCTGTGAACGCCGTAGAAGATTGGGTTGGGTTCTGTTAGTCATGAGACAGGGCTTCCACTTGCACAATGGGGCTTTCCCTCCTGCCCCAGAAATTGGCTCTAGGAGGGTTGGAGGAATTCCCAGAACAACACACAAGGGGATGATTGTCTCATCTGGCAAGCTGCAGTGCTTGCACTGATGGGACATTCACCTACCTTTGAAGGTGACTCGGAAACTGCAATTAATCCAGAATGCGGCAGCTAGACTGGTGACTGGGAGTGGCCACGAGACCATATAACACCGGTCCTGAGAGATCTGCATTGGCTCCCAGTACGTTTCCGAGTACAATTCAAAGTGTTGGTGCTGACCTTTAAAGCCCTAAACGGCCTCGGTCCTGTATACCTGAAGGAGCGTCTCCACCCCCATTGTTCAGATACTGAGGTCCAGTGCCAAAGGCCTTCTGGCAGTTCACTCACTGCGAAAAGCGAGGTTACAGGGAACCAGGCAGAGGACCTTCTTGGTAGTGGTGCTTGCCCTGTGGAACAGGCTCTCAAGAGATGTCAAGGAAATAAGCAACTATCTTACTTTTAAAAGACATCTGAAGGCAGCCCTGTTTAGGGATGTTTTTAATGTTTAATTCTGTACTGTGTTTTTAATATTCAGTTGGGAGCTGTCCAGAGTGGCTGGGGAAACCCAGCCAGATGTGTGGGGTATTATTAATAAAAATAATTAATAATTGAAAAATGCTTTTCAAAGAAACCTGTAAATGAAAGACTTGAGAGGTCAAGTAGAGTCTAACAGGTCAAGTCCAGAAAGTAGGGCGGAGTAGCCAATGTTCTTCAGAAATGCATGCCTTGTTAGGGGTCACCCACACTTCTCTTTTGCCCCACACTTTCTAGGCATGGGTCCCAGCTTTCCAGTTCTGTGTCCGAGTGCTCTGCCCCCTGCCCTGCTTTTACCACTGCTTTCCCCAGGAAAACCCACTCTTTAATGCTGAATCAGAACAAGTGGCAATTTGGGTTTCTCATGAATTGCCATATGCTCTGATTCAGTGGTAAACATCAGGTTTTCACAGGAAAAGCTATGGGGCAAAAAAAGAAAGGTCTCAGACACTGAGCTTTAAAGCCTAGAATCACTACGCAAAAAGAAGTCTGGATGAGCCCTTCGTTTAGCCATCTCTGACTTGAAAGCTTCACTTGCATTGAACTGAAACAATAACACTTCCCATTATGGGAAAGAAATGTTTTTGGACACAGTGGGACACCCAGAGCAATGACAAAAAGGGAAATGCTCAGCTTCTGATAGCAGCAGATTACTGAAGACTGAGCAAGGCATTTCCCCAGAGTAGAAAAAGAAGAGATGCAAAAAGGAAAGAGAGAGCACAACCAGCCTTCCTTGCACATATTAAATGCCACTTTCATTTTATTTGAGTTGGAAACCTTTCAACCAGTACAGCTTCTCTGAGAAGAAAATGGCCACTAAGAGGCTCCAGAATTGTCATGTCATTTAAAAGCTGATGGTTGCACCCAACCTCTAGTGGCAGAAAAACTCCTCAAGATTCCCATAATATATCCCATGTTCTTGTCAAAAACATCTGTTTTCTAACCATTTCAAAGACAAAGGGAAATCCTCAGCTTTCTGCATCCCTGTGTCTTATGGGAAACTGGCTGATGAAACATAAGATGACCCACAACACTGGAATTTCCCTTCACAATTAGCCTGTACTCCTTGCCAATGACTAGTATGCACACATGTAAGCTGAAGTTATGCTGGATAAAGAAACTGATGCATTTCAAAATGGGGAAGGTCACTGCTTATGCTATGTATTTCCCCTTTGTAGATAGGTTTTGCAAGTTTCTGTATTGCTGCATGGAAGCTGCACAATCCATTGGACCAGATTTAACAGTGGGGAGAAAGAAATAGGTCCAATTTCTACGGGGAGCAAAAGCTTTCTCAACCACCTTGCTTGTTTTCATTATTTTGTCATTCCTATGTCTTAGGTATGCCTAAAAAAATTGACCCATTTAAATCTCATTAAATATTAGGAAGAACTTTCTGATGGTAAGATCTATTTGACGGTGGAACAGACTCCCTTGGAAGGTGGTGGATTATCCACTGCAAACATTTGCTACCCTAATCATGCAGGGCAATGAAGATGGTGATGAGGTCAGCAAAGCTAGGGCTCATCCCCATTTTGCCTTGTGTGATTCCAATTGCATGGGAGATTAGAATGGTTTAATAAGGATAGTGATGTCTTAGCAATCTGTCACCCTACCGCATATATATTTATTTCTAGACTTTGTTCTTGTCATTGTGAAAGTGCAATTTGCTGCAATTCTCAGTTTGTGGTTCTTCTTATATGCTACCAATGAGCATAGAGTGAATCAGATCACAAAAAGGAACCTCAATATATCATCTGATTGTTGCATCCGGAACCTTTTTGATATGCTGTGCAATCTTATCCATGTCCACCCAAAGCTTCAGTAGTAATCCACATGGAATTTAATAGGACTTGCTCCCAGTTAAGTGGGTGTATAGGATTGCAGCCAGAACCAGTGTTTGCATTGGACTGGGTATAGGATTGCAGCCTAAAGAGTATGAGATTGCAGCTACAAAGAAGGCAGTGTTGTGCCCTGGCAAAATCAGCGTGCAAAAAAATAATCTTGATGCAATCATGTAATCACACTGAAATTCTTTTTTTTCCTGCTGTGGTTTAATCAATGCTCCTCTGTGCTGGTGCACAGTGATAACCCATAAGGGGAAAGATAGGAGTGAGGGAGACACAGGGACTAAAAACTACAGCAAAGTGCAACTGGCAATTCTGAAATTAATTTTTAAAATTCTCCCAAGACAGGCAGACTGAATACATGGAACAATAATGGAATAGGGTGGGTGGGTGCTCATCCTTAATACGTTGCCAGCTTGAAACCGCTTCTATTTCTAGAAGCAAGAAAAGCGGGGTTTCATTCACACCTGACTTTCTGTCCCCCCGCTGATTGCTGGAAATCATTTTTTTCTTTCTTTCACACATACAGCTCTCTCTCTCTCTCTCGCTCTCTCTCTCTCTCTCTCTCTCGGGTGGTGGGGGGCAGGCGGAATTGCCACTCAAGCATCAGAGGATAGTGAGCAGCTGTTCAGAGAAGCCAATGAAATTGGCCGTGTTGTTAAAGGAGCAAAGCAAACAGGCAGAAATATTTCTTGTAGGGAAAGTTTGCTTTCAGAGCCCCTGCTAGCACTGTAAGGCATCAGACTTCTTGAAACTGGGAGCAAGCCCCAAATGCTAATGTCTTGCTGGTGAGCAGTCTACTTTCTGCCACGATGCAAGGTCACTTTTCCAGAGAGCCTGAGGATAGCATTGCATCTTAGCAGGGGTCCTATGATACAGAAGTCAAAGAGGGACCCATCTGAACCTATACTTATAGCATTATGGAGTCGGGTGGCTCCCACTTTGACTTCTTCTCTGAGCAACTCATCCGTCAGCACTGCCTCACTTGTTTTTCATGCCCCATCCCTCTGCCTGTCTGCCTGCCTCCCAGCTCAACCCCAGATTACCATCCTCATGAGGAATCTGAAACAGGGGAGCCTGTATCCTATCATGATAAGATAAGCGTAGCTTTCCTGGAAATGAGAGTGAATTTCCCAGTGGGTTGCAAAATGTGCATGTTGTTTCTAGAAACAATTGGTGCTGAATATATAGTTGACTGTTCTTTGCTGTGACATTGCAGGCACCCTAACATTTCATTCTTTCAAGGTTCTTGGTCTTCTGCATTTGATTCCTGAAGTTCTCTTCTCTTCTCTTCTTTGAATAAATCTGAATGTGACTTTGGTTACCTGAGCCCTGTGAAATGGACATCATGCTAATTCTATGTGTGCTGGTGATTTCTGCTGATTCACATTGATGGAGGGAAAGTCCTCTCCCTAGTGCTTCAGACTTGGGCCACATTCATATCATACATTTACTGTGCTATGATACCACTTTAAACAGTCATGGTTTCCCCAAAGAATTATGGGAGCTGTGCTGAGGGTTGTTTGGAGGCCCCCTATTCCCCCCCCCACAGAGGTACAATCCTCAGAGTTCCATGTGAAGAGGGATTGACTGTTAAATTCTCTCTGGGAATTGTAGCTCTTGGGGGCTATATCCCATCTTTATTTTCTAAGAGCTTCATGGACACTGAGGTCCAGCTCCGAGGGCCTTCTTACAGTTCCCTCACTGCAAGAAGCAAAGTTACAGGGAACCAGGCAGAGAGCTTTCTCAGTAGTGGCACCCTCCCATCAGATGCCAAAGAAATTAACCACTATCCAACTTTCAGAAGACATCTGAAGGCAGCCCTGTTTAGGGAAGCTTTTAATATCTGATGAATTATTGTATTTTAATGTTTTGTTGGAAGCCATCCAGAGTGGCTGGGGAAACCCAGCCAGATGGGTGGGGTATGTATGTATGTATGTGTGTGTAAATAAATAAATAAATGGTTTTCCCTTCCTCATTTTATCCTCACAACAACCCTGTAAGGTGAGTTAGGCTAAGAGACCGTGATTGGCCCAAGGTCACCCAATGAGCTCCATGACTGAGTGGGCATGTGAACCCTGGCCTCCTGGGTGCTAGCCCAACATTCTAGCCCCTGGACCACACTACTACCTACATCTTTGAAGTGGAAAGAGGAATTGCATTGCTGTGTTAGCGCCTGGAATCTCTTGGCACCGCAATGACCAATGTGCAGAATATCCTGGGATACCGCATGTGTATCCTCCAGTGCAGTGCTGCAATTCTACAGAGCTCATCTTGCATCACAGATTACAGTGGCTGTTTTCCCTCATGGCCTTTCCCAGAGCCCTTCAACCTCAAAGTGTCAGCTGAAGTGAGAACACACCTCCCGGCATTAATTGTTCTTCATTCCTAGCTATTTGCACATTATCGGTGAGGTGCAACATCAGCCTCCTCAGCCGCTTTTCTGAATTCCATGAACTCCTAAATGTCTGTGCTACACTTTCCCCTTTCCTGGGTTTTACAAGCAATGGCTTATTTGTCTTTTCCTTTAAAAACAACTACAGAGAAATATAGGACTGTGCCAGACAGGAACTATTATCAGACTCCTGTTCACATTTTGTGAGATAGTATGTTGAGTTTTTCCCTACAAATTACTTTTGAGTTCCGAGCCTCATTATTTCCTCAAGTTTTGCACACCTCATTGGCTTACCCATGATGCCATCCATTATGTCAAAGCTCTTTGATCACAATGTTCCCACAAATCACCCAGTGGTTCTATTTTGCCTAATTTGTCTATTAAATCAGATTTTGTCTATTAAATCACAGTAATGATATAGGCAGTATATCATGAGATTTAGCAAATAAACAAACAAGCATAAAATATATACATCCAAAGCTGCCTGTGGCATCTGACGTCCGATGCTGGATTAGCTCTGGTCCCTGAAGATTAGACTGTGTAACAAATATCTTTCAAAAATCCTTGATTTGTGATTATAAAATCTCTGCAGTTAAGGCTCTGTCAACACAGCCTTTTTCCCAACAGTCGTGGGAGCTGCTATGGCTCTGGAAAGAATTAATTAGCTGATTCACCGCTGTCTCTTTTCCTGACAGAATGTCCTTTAGCCAAAATTGAAACTAATAGAGTTTTTTTTAAAAAAAAAAAGAGAGAGAGAAAGAGGGAGGGGAAAAATATATTTACTCTTTGACCTATTTCACTTCTGTGTTAGACCCCATTAAGATATTATTAATTGATTTTATATTTACACAAGCAGCAGTCAGTGGGGCGAGACCGCACTGCATATATGATCCCCTGGCATCAGATTTTTCATAGCCCTCTTACAAGTTTGTGCAAAAAAGGCCAAGCACAGGTTAACCAGATCAGAATTCCAGAACTGAGGAAGCCACCATAAAGGACTGGATTTTACTCATACACACATCAGCATCATCCCTAGCTAACAGGACCAGTGAACAGGGATGATGGGAATTGTAGTCCCAAAACATCTGGAGGGCCAAGTTTGGGGATGCCTGTCCTAGTGTATAGAGGTCATGTGGGGGGGAGGGTAACCCAGTCCCCAACCACTTTACACCATACCCCAACACCAAAACCTAGAATTGCACCTGGAAACATATTGGTAACCAATGGAATTGGCTGAAAAATAGTATTACATATTCTACATTTCTGGTCCTCATTAGCATCTGTGTGGGCACATATTTCACCAATTGAAGGTCTTCATAGTCAGCTCCATGTAAAGCGCATTGCACTTGTCTGGCTTGGAAGAAGCTAGTGCTTGCATGTCTGAGGACAGGTCCTGATGCTTCTGATATACAAGCCTGAGCCGATAGGCACCCCCTGACCATTGCTGCCACCTTCAGGTAGCTGACATTGAAATTTAGCAAGATGCTTGCTCAGCCGCTCTGAAAGTATAACATAATGGTTCCCTGATGGTGTAGGGAAAGAGGGTTTGGAGACTGGATGGGAGACAGTCTATGTCTGATCCTATTGTTCATCCATAAATATGCCTCATCCCATGTCTACATTAGTCTGCATTTAAAAAAACAACAACCCACACAAATTTGCATTAAAGCACTCTGATTCAAATATATTCTTCTTTCAACATTAATATTTCTAAATGTCTCTTGTCTCAAAGTATGAATTTGAAAGCATGTTTTGTTATGTATTTTGAGCCAATAACTAAATAGGAACATTTGGGAAATGCAAAAGCTGATGGATAACTCAGTTCCAATCAGCATATTAATCCCAGGAGGGCACTTCATATCAGAATTCACAAAGATCGGATTTGTCAAGCATCCCCATTTGGGAAGTTGGATATGTTAGCAGCAATATATTATGCCACTTGTGACAGTGAGAAGTTAAATGAAGTCTTCTCAGGGCATTCAGAATCTTTACATAGCATTCTGATGCATTCTGAATCTCAGAAAGATGAATTTAGTTCCGGTGCTATGTGTGATTATTATCACAAGTAGTACCATCTTTCATGACTGTGGGATCAGGGCGAACCCTAACATTAGGCAGCATGAAGTGGCATCCACAAATGACAAATGCTGATGGGTAAGGAATAGCAGCAAGGATGTCCAAGGCAGAACAGACCTGTGTTTGCCACATGGTCTTCCCTATGCCTTCTGTGAGTCTGCTGCTTTCAGGTATGTTGGAAGTTGCTGTCTGGACACCAGAGTTGAAGTATGATTCACCTGCTTGTATGGTGAGCTTCTGCATGGCACATGTGGGGTGCCATCTTATCCTTTCTCTAAGGCAGCAAAATGTTTCGGTCAACCCTGTGTGTGGTTGTCTAAAATGTCCCCTTAAAAAGAAAAAAAAAATCAGTTCTTCAACTCTGCATGTGTTATGCTTAGGCTGGATGAAGTTTAATGAGAGGCTGCCTTGCTGCACAGCTCACTGCTTTTGAGACATTCCCATTTCAGTTTTTAAATTATTTTAACAGTTTCCTCATCTTGCTCCTTTTTGAATCTATGATCTGTGACTATCTAAACTATCTTACCAATTGTATAAAGTTATGTAGTGGAAAGGCCTAAAATGAGTTTCCCTCAAAACCTTAAAAAGCTCTTATAGCTGTTTCTTACGCCACTTAGCTTGGAAGAAGAAAAATCATCTATCAATAGAAAGGTCGCTTTCCCTAACCTTATTTTATAGTTTCCCCAACCCAAACTAAGGACTTGATTCTTTGAGTTTAGAGTGCCAAAGGCTAAGCAGTATTTGAATTTACAGGGCCAGCCCTACTATTGGATAGATGGTACAGCAGCAAATAACAGGAGGTGGACAATGGTGATGAAGTTTCATAGTATAAAGTTGTGCATGTTACAGAAGGATGTCATGATCAATGGTGTCAAAGGCTACTGAGAGATCCAGCAGGACCAGGAAACAGCTTTTACCTCAGTCTCTGGCCCACCAGAGATTATCAACCAGTGCAACCAAAGTGGTTTCAGCCCCATGATGAGGTCTGAATCACGACGGGAAGGGATCCAAGTGGTCCCCACCCTCCAGGAATGCCAGAAATTGTTCAGCGACCAACTGCTCAATCACCTTGCCCAAGAATTGAAGATTTGAGACTCTGGTGATAGTTGGCCATATTGTCCAGTTCCAAACATGTTGGTTTTTTTAAAGAAGCAGTTTAATAACCTTTACTTTAAGCAGGTCTGGGAAGGCTCCCTCAATGGGTAGGAGAAGAAGCCATTTTGCCCTGAGACAACAAAATGTCTTAGGTTGGCTTGTGAATTTATAAGTGATTCAGACAAAGCAATCCAACTTTGACCAGAGAGCAGTGAGGTGAAGGAGTGGATCAACCACCACATCCTATTTTCTGCTGCTAGTATTGGCCAGGGTGAAAAGTAGAGGGAATTAAACAAAAATTTTGCCACACAAGCTCCAGGTTGTCCATTTGGAATATTGTATCACCTCACCTCTTTTATCTCCCTCTCTCATAACATTATACAGTGGTACCTCAGGTTAAGAACTTAATTCATTCTGGAGGTCCGTTCTTAACCTCAAACTGTTCTTAACCTGAAGCACCACTTTAACTAATGGGGTCTCCCGCTGTGCGGCACAATTTCTGTTCTCATCCTGAAGCAAAGTTCTTAACCAGAGGTACTATTTCTGGGTAAGCGAAGTCTGTCATCTGAAGCGTCTGTAACCCGAGGTACCACTGTAACTCATGGACATCCAGTGTAGCTGAATGGTGGAAGATTGAGGGCAGATAAAAGAAAGTGCTTCATCATACAATGCACATTTAAAATATGGAACTCACTCCCACAGGAGGTAGCGATGACCAACTTTGATGGCTTTAGAAGATTATGGTTACATAAATTCATGGAGCATAAAGCTATCCCTTTCTACCAGCTCTGATGGCTATGTTCTACCTCCATGATCAGAGGCATTGTGACTCTGAATACCAAGTGCTGGGAACTGCAGGAGTGGAGAATGCTATTGTGCTCAAATCCTGGTTGTCAGTTTCCCACGGGCATCTGATTGGCCACTGTGACAACAGAATGCTGGACTAGATGAGCCATTGGCCTGAGCCATCAGGCTTTTCTTCTGTACTTAAGTTGTTTAGGTACCACAGTTGGGAATGTTGCCAGTAGTGCTTTACATGACAGCAGCAGCTGCCTTTACCATGGTGGAATTCCTCACAGGCTGAGGCCAATGGATAACCCCCTCCACAGCAGTATAAATCAGGGGATTAGGGTTGTGTTATTTCACTGCAATCCCATACAAACTTACCTAGGAGTAATTGTCATTGAATTCAGTGGTACTTTTCTCTGAGTAGACATGTGTGGGATTGCAGGACCAAATGATTTGCTAGCTTCTTTGATTGTATTGTCTAGCTCAACTACTCCAACATAATGCTGGAGATGTTTCTGTAAAATCTGAATTGCACTGATGTCAAAATCAAAGTTCCCTTAAATTACACTCAAATGTATGCTAAATACATTGGGTGAACTTCAGCCTTAGCTACCCATCTCAAAATTGGAAATCAATGTCCTCTCTCAGAGGAATTATTTGAAAATGAGTGAGAATGTTATTTGTCGAGCAATTTGTACCAGGAAAATCCTACATAAGTGTCACATGCTGTAATAATTCAATGGGACAAACTAAGTTAAAATCAGTTATCTAATACAAGATGTGGCTAATTTCAAGTTTATCTGGGGACTACACCATCTGAACAGGGAGCCCTGATGTATGGGGGCTTGCCATTATTAGTCAGTAACCTTTAAAAAATGCTTTTTGCACCTGTTCAGTGACATTATGCATCTATTCAATATGTTCTAGGTCTAAACCTGAGCATGGAAAACAGATGCTGCTAGAGCTGAACCCTGCTCAACCCTGGAGCACATTCATGTCCACATAGTACAATGAATGATTCCTAACAACTGTTCCACTTTAGAGACAAGAGTAATTCAGATTTCAAAAACACAGGAAGGAATTTGGGTGAGGGAAATTTCAGAAGCATCCCTCCCCAATAATTTGTGGGTTCTGTTTTGGAACATCCTTGTTCTGCTCTTATAGCTTACTAATATCATAACAATATTTTTGCTGATCTTGCCACTATTAATACCTCTAATGGACTGAAAAGATCTGTTTTCAGCAAATTTAGACAAAAGCATTCTATTCACTGCAGGAGAAATCATTGCTGAATATCTGAATAACAATGGCAAGCACATGCTATAGATGGCTTTCTTCAAACATTTAATTAGCAAGATTGGATTTGAACACTAAAGTCAATTGTTTGTCTTTTATTTGCCATAATCGTTGCAGACTATGTAATGTGAATAATGAGAGATCTTTATTGTTTTAGTGTAACAGCACTGTTCTCCTATGGAGAATATCAAAACATTTTCCATGGTGTAATTAAGGATGCCTGATAAAGACAGGAGCAAAAATATGGAAAGTGGATTGCATAAGACAATCCTGTTCAGTTTCAAGTTACATTCAGAGTCTGAGTACCCTGAAGGCAATGTTTCAGTGTATGCACTGGATCTTGATATGAGAAAGTTATTTGAGGTTATTTAATATGGAAGTGGTGGAAATATTGCTCAGGCACCACCTCCTGCTTCACACCTACTCATCACATTGCCTAATCAAGGATAGTGTTCTAGAATGGGCTATTTGCCCACATACCCAAAATGAAGACTCAAGAGACATTTTTACACCAATAAAGTGCTAACTGCAATGACAGCCTATGTGCTTCAAGGCCCAATTCAAGGGGCTGGTCCCTCAAAGTCCTTAATGTAGGGGTCAGCAAGGTTTACCTCACCTGGGCTGGTTCACTCCACTGGAGATCTGTCCATGGGCTGGATCACACATGCCCATCAGCGCGCACCCCCGCAATTTCTGGCGTCTGCGCAGGTGTGATTTCTGGTGTCTGCATTTGCACAGATGCGATTTCTGGCATCTGTGTCTGCACGGACACGATTTCCGGCGCCACAGAAGCAAGTCCCCGTGCCGTGCTGTGCCAGTTTAACACAGTGCGCCAGGACTCACCGAGTGGGAGGCTCAGTTCGGGGGCAGCTCATGGGCCAGTTAAACGACCCCTGTGGGCCGCTTGTGGCCCATGGGCCTTAGGTTGCTGACCCCTGCCTTAATGGTTTGTGGGTGCTTATGCCATATGACCCTGTAAGAGATTTACAGGCAGTAACAGAAGCCCTACTTGTATGTCCATTTGAAAGAGAGGTTAAACTAGTGGTGATGGGGATTGCCTCTTCCCCATTGGTGCAGCTCTGCTAAAAGCAACACCTGTGGAATTCTGTCTGTTGTGTAACTGCTAAAAGGCACAGAGCTTCTCCCAGGAAAAAATGGTAGAGAGAGAGAGACAAATACTATTTTATTAGGATGAGGCCCTATCTCTTAAGCAGAGGAATCTTAATTTTATCACAAATATAGCCTGCCAAATCTAATTCTCTCACTTATCAGAAATCATTTCCCCCACAAAGAGACTACACCACAATATTAACATCCTAAATGTATGGCCCATTCTAATCCTTGTTCTGCTGACCAAGCATGCAGAAATCTGTGTCCTCAAAAGTAATCTCTTCCTCCATACCTTGATATTAATCACAATGTTTGCAGATGAAACTGGAAAAGTGTAGCAGTTCCTATTTACTTGTCTCACCCTCGTTCAGTACAGTCTGGATACAGGCCATCGCCAATCTGAAAATAGCCCAGTTTACAGTCAGCAATTTGACTTCAAGCAGATCAATTTATCCTCCTCCACCATCCTGTCTAAATTTCAGGGTTTCTTTCCGACGAATATTAAGAGGAGTGAAGCATGCATTGTGCTAAAAAAAGGGAAGACTCTTCTCACAGGAAGAACCTGTCAGGCTCAAGCAGGAAAAGATTCCCTCTTGGGATTTCTCTACTAGCAAGTTTAACCCAAGAGAAAAAGCACACAGATTGTGAATATTTAAGTGTTGCTAGTCATGTAACTAAGATCTTTGGGATGTATGCATAGTATCATTAATACTGATAAGCCAATGTGCTGGGATGGGAGTGGGGATTTGATTTAGTTCATATTCAAAGGTGAACCTCCCTGATTCAAAGTTTCCAAAATAATATGAGAATAAATACAGTACTCTTACAAAGTCGCACATCCAAATTTTTAAGTGAAGTATTACAGCCGTGTAACATATACAAAAATGCACAAATACTTATTTTACTGAAAATAAAATGCAAAATGCATTATTATTAGGTTAAATTATGAATATCAGGCATAAAACATGTGATTAGTAGGAGAAATTCTCACTATAAGTTTGATAAAATTCTATGAGGATTTTTTAAAGTAAAGTTTTAAAATCATGAAATGAAGCAGAAATGTAGAGAACTGTATTTAAGACTGGATAGGGGAATGACAATCTGAGAGAAACTGAAATTGACACATTTGTCCATCCTTACCTGCACATCCTTTTCTGCACATGTCTTCATGCCAAAAACAGAGACATTCTGAGTGTGCAGGGCTGCTTGATCACATTGGAAGATGCATAAATCCCACACCATGTTTCAGCTTCTTTTCTCAAGTTCTACTTCCAGCTTTATGCTAAAGTGCCAGAATGTGAGGGGTGACACATTCCCCGAAGAATTAAAAAAGAATTCCATTCTGAAAAGACAATCATGCTTCAAAGGACATTTTAAAAAATACTGATATGCAAGGAATGATTTGTGTGAGATCATTTTCAGCTGAGGTCATGTGTAGTCAAGAAATGTCAAGTGTATGACACAAGCCAAGCAAAAAAAAAAGGTCACATGCCTGGCAGCTATTATGATTATTCATGATGGAATTACTTTTCTTTGAACTCCTCATTTTTGTATTTTGAAGTAAAGAAATGGTAAATTCCCACAAGACTCACATCTCAGCAGCAATTAGAAAATTTCATCAAGCTCCTTTTCCTCTCTCAGACTCTCAGATCATTCTCAGGTAGGTATCATCATGTTTGCATTTGTATGTCTGCAAGATTTTAATGTTTTTAATTTAGTGGCACAATCTCATGAATTCCTGCAGAGGTACTGCTAATACCCTCGTTCAAATTAGTCAGATTCCTAAACCAAGTTCAAGAGGGTGGTAATCATTCTGTCATGTTCAACAAGACTTTAATTGAGATACAAGCTTGAGATACAAGCAATGAATGAAGGTGGACTCTTTTTCTCAGGCCACATCACCAGCAGATGCCACCTCGTGATCTCAGGCCTGACCATATATTTATAATATGTCCCCATATGAATGGCCCTCTTTGTCCCTTCCAACTCTACAATTCTATGATTCTGTGATTCTATGAATGTCTAGGCTATAAACCAGAAGATGGTACAGCTAACTTTCAGGCTTTCCCTGATGGTTGAAAGTTCTTTCACATTGTGTTGCTCAGTGTTCTTCAGCAGTACATAAAATGTATATATGCATGAATAAATAAATAAATTCCCATCAAGAATAGAAATTGAAGGCAGATTTTCCACTGTGTCAATCAATGCAACCCAACATCTAATTTTTAACACACACACACTCCTGATAATTGACCCTCTTCAAGCAATATTTAGCTTTGCTTTATTCAGATAGTTGCAAAGGCCTCCAATTCAGGCTGGAGGATTTAAACACTCCTATATTGATCCACTGCTTTGAATACCAGGCTGGTTAAAAACACTCATACAATAAAGTGTTCAGAGCCTATAAAGCTGGAGAGGGAGGGAGAGGGAGAAGGAAGAGTGAATTGAGCAACTGGACCAAGTTGCTCAGAAAAGAAAGCCGCGTGACAGAGGATCAATAGGAAATATTGTGGTAAAGATGCTGAAGGAAAAAGAAGGGTGGCGGAATTGCTGCAGAGGAAATGCTAAAGAGTGCACTAAGATGCCGCGGCTGAGACCTTGCGGTAAGGGAGGCCAATTAGTACAGGATGTGCCGCCTCAAAATGGTTGGCAAGCCTGCAGCCCTTCTTCTGCTTTAGCGCTCAGAGATAAGACAGACTGCACTATGTCTTTGGGGCAATTCCAAGAAAGAAGGTCCTGTCTCGCTACAGTTATTTCAGTGCATTGAATAAGAAAAGGTCCTGGAACAGGATTCATAAGAATGGCCCCCAGTGCAGTAGCACAATGCTGCATTTTAAATCAAATTGCCATATTTGCCTTCTACCTTCTTCTGAGAGAAAATACTGAATCTGCACACATTTACATTTGTTTTTAAGCTGCTTTACCTGGACCATCTTTCCCTAGCACTCTGCCACACCAGGAAGTACCATGGCAAATAGCATGGCAAATTACTACAGTCGGTTTTATGAGCGTTGTACAGAAAAGTTCTAGATAGTTCCAGGGCCCCTTGTATGAATGCACCATAGTGAGCTGAGTGGTGGAGGGCAAGAGCCAGGCTTGAGTGGACCCTTGACATAGTGCCGTCAATGTCCCCACCACCAACCAGTCCCTGTTTACATCCCTGCCAACACTGTCAATGGTGCCAATGGGTCTCCTGGTGACATGGGGTCAGGGATTGGTCCTAACAGTGCTGTAGCTATGAGTTACCCACTCCATTACATGAGGTTACCTAGAGGTGATGCAGTAATATGATCAGAGAAAAGCAGTTACATAGTTGCAGGCAGCCACCATAGTATATATCTCACATTGCAAAGCCCAATTGAATCGTGGAAGTTAAAGCAAAGTGGTTGCTTGGCTTCCCTCACGCTGCTGTGCTGTCACTACTTCAAGGTAAGTCTATTCAGGAGGAGCAGGTGACTTGTGGCTGCAGCAACAATTGCCTATACAGTGGTACCTGGGGTTACAGACGCTTCAGGTGGCAGACTCCGCTAATCTTCAGGATGAGAACAGAAATCGTGTGGAGGCGGCAGCAGCAGTGGGAGGCCCCATTAGCTAAAGTGGTACCTCAGGTAAAGAACAGTTTCAGGTTAAGAACGGACCTTTAGAACGAATTGAGTTCTTAACCCAAGGTACCACTGTATGCTGTTGGAAGGCCCTAGTGGTGCATGGCTGGTGGGAGCTGTCCAAAGTGCTGAATCTGGTGCCTGATGCAGTGTGCTAGTTTACCAAAATTTATCAGATGTTCATCCATGTAGCAGGTAAAGAGAGACATTGGTTGAGCAACACTTGCTTAGCTGTACCATACAAAGCCGGGTTTAAGGCAAAAATGGGTCAAGGTCTTTGATATGGTAGGGGTCTGGAAGGGTGTGTGACAACACACCACAAGAAAGTGTATTTATGCTTACAGGACTAAGGGCACCTATGGCATTGTAGTGATGACAAAGCAAAAGTAAGTGAAGTGGTTATGGGTATACAAAATGTCTTTTCTTCTTCTTTGTCTTAATAAAAATCATTTTAGAAAATGAATTCCAGGTACCAAGGTCAAGAATCAAAGAGAGGAAAAGATGGCAACAAGAACTAGGATGCTGACAAATTTTCACCAGTGTATTGTATTGTTTAACTAATTATTTTGTGCTTTTACCCTGTATTTTTATGTTGTGAACCACCCTGAGATCTTTGGATGAAGGGCGGCATATAAATTTAATATAGCAATAGCAACTACAACTACAACCTATCTCTATTCTCACCAAGTGAGCTTGAAAAAAGCCAGAGGAGAGTGATCTTCATAGAGACTGCTTATTCCCTTCCCACATATACTAGCTATGAAAATAATTCCCATGCTGCAATTAGGCTTTTAAAATAGCCTCCTCTTGGCTCTAACAGGAGGCTCTTCCCCCCCCCCCCAAGCCTAAACCTGTGAAGCAAAGTGCAGAGAAAAGCGAACACATTGTAGGTCAGATGAGAAGACCCCATGGACTACCGGTATATCTAGTTCACCATTCACTAGTTCCTCACCTCTGGCTTGATATGCTGTACATTTGTGTCTACTTCTAACACCATGTTTTGGACCATGGTTACTGAATTTAGGCTACCCACGGCTACTGATAGTTTATTAACTGGTTGTGTACAAGCCATGGCAGGGGCCTTAATGCATGCCAGGGTGTTGTTTTTGTCGTTTTTGGTCAATGGAATGGAGAAATGTTGGATGCTGAATTATAAGCTTGACTGAACTTATGGGTACCGCACAGATTTAATTAGCTGAATGCAACACAGTTTCTACATTATTAAGATGTGATCTGACCCAGGCAACGTGACTAATTAATTTATCTCAGAAAACTGGAAAATTCACCTTTACTTTCTCAAACATTAAAAAATATCTTTAACTCTTCTCCTCTGTGCCATCTTTAATAAGGTAAAAATAGTTCTCCTAGATTGTACCACTCCCTGAGGCCTTCTGAATACCATTTAAAAAAAAAAAACACAAACCACCCACCTACACATTTGACAGAGTAACTAGTTTTGCGGCTATATACCAGGGAAGACACATCAGTTAGCTTGTCCTAGTCACTACAGATTTACCTGAATACACTCAACTTAATTAAGAGTTCTCTGCTCCTGTGAAGAAGAAAGGAAAATCTATCTACAATCTCTGTTGAAAATTTGGCTTTAAAGGGTTTGGGGGAAATCATCATGTACTGGGGAGGTTTCTCATTTCTAATCTGGGTATAATGTTTATTTCAGTCTCAGCTACTGGTGTTGTTGGTATATCGTTTTTAAGCAAGTCTTTAAAATATTTTAAATTGTAAAGATTGTGTTTTATGCTGCTCACAACCCTGGACTCTCATAGAAGAAAGGCTGATGTGAAAATGAAAATAATGATAATAGCAGCAGCAGGAGCAGCAGCAACAACAGCGGAAAGATCCGTGGCTGGAAAAGGAATCTTAGCTTGGCCAGATAGCATAAACTTTAGTTTGGTCAGTCAGAGCTTGGAGAAAACTCTTAACAAATGCATTAGGCCTAAAGGCTAAGGTTGATACTTTAAAGAAGATACATGCATGTCTATCTTTGTACTTTCCCCCTTTATCTAAGACTGTTTACAAGTAATGTCACTTTTCAGTTGCCTTCAGACCAATCTACTTTGCTCTTCTCTGTGTTTTTTAAGACTTCCAGCTCCTGACCCCACTCCCACCCCACAATCAGATAAAAATAGCAACTACAAGATTGCACAGCTCTTCTAGGCCTGCTGAATATCTAAATACCACTTTCCCTTTGGTTATTAATGAAGTAAGTTCATACGTTGCTTCCCCCATTATCCCATGTAGACGATGTGCTCAGCTGCCAAGATTGCAAGGGATAATAGGCAGTGACAGGCAAGGGTAGGCAAAAACGGCCCATTTCGGCTGTCATTTTGTCGTACTTGAAAACCAATGAACATCGTGATAATATAGCTGTCCCTTAGACACATACCACTGAAATTGAGGGTAGTGTTTAGCCAAGCACCAGTCCATGTACTGGACTCTAGTCAGGCTGAAAATTTAGCCCATCTTGGGAAAAGAAGACCTCTTGGTATTTAGACATGCATGGCATTCCCCTCATGTATAAAATGTACTATCCTTTTAGGGCAGGCTTCCTCAACCTCGGCCCTCGGGATGTTTTGAGACTACAATTCCCAGCATCCCTGACCACTGGTCCTGCTAGCTAGGGATCATGGGAGTTGTAGGTCAAAAACATCTGGAGGGCCAAGGTTGAGGAAGCCTGTTTTAGGGCTTATTTCTTTCCTTCACCACTAGTCCCATTTCAATTTTACTTGCAGATGTTTATGATTCTTGGGCTTCACTTCCATATGTCCGTAAAAGCTGGAAGATGGAAGAATGTGTTGACCTGGAAATCTAACCAGTGCATGCTTGGCTTAGGGTGAGGATTGTCAAGTCAGTTTTGCATTTTCTTACGACTTGTATTCAACCACTGATGAATCTGAAAAGAAGGTGATATAGTAGGATGGTCCATCTTTTACAGAAAAAGGAAATGGGTTAATCTACTGAGTGTGCTTATTCCCGTGAGCATGTGAGTGTAATATCAGCCAAAGTTTAGACAGAAATATCCATGTTTTCTAAGCAGGCTATAGACAGCACAGCAGTCTTCAAACCCTCTCTCAAATATTCTGTTGCACACAGACAAACTGAATGGCTCAACAGGGACTGAAAGGTTTCTCGTCAATGGCGCATGATGTCAGTATTAACAGCATGCTCTAGGACATAGTCTAATTCATAATTTACTTGCACTCTTGATTGATATTCATGATGTCCAGTGGACATCTGGAAAATTAATCTGGTCTATCGAAATTAATTGGAAATTGGAACAGGCAAGTCCTATCCATCCTTACACAGAGCTACCCAAACCATTCAACAGTTACATTCATGGTAGGGAGGCATAATGTAGCATGCAGCACATCTTATCATTGGTGACATATCCAAAACAATAACTCAAAGGTTGGGTGCAGTTCTGCAATTCACCCTGTGAAGAACTCAGCCTCAATATTCATATTACTTTCTGAATACTTCCCTTATTTCAAATTCACCCTTACTCAGGGTGTAAATCAGTGTCACCATAATAGATTTTAGAAGATAGCTATACTATTCTGCACCAGAAGGGTTCTTCTCCTGTTATTTATCACTACATGGTTTCCAATCAGCTGACCTCCTCACAAACTATATAATAAATGCAAAGGAATATGGAGCCAGATGTTACACCAGAATATACATACATACTCAGATTGTAGTTAGATTTTAAACCAGATGTTTCCCAGTACCCATCAAATCATAAAGCATGGAAGAGAGAGTTAGGAAAGTGCTAGTTTTAACTTTTAAAGCCCTTTGTTGTTTGGGAATAGAGTCCCTAAAGCATGAGTGGGGAACCTTTTTGAACTACTGTACAGCTTCTATCATTCCTGACCATTGGCTAGTGCCAATTTGATGCCATTCCAATACCAAGGAAAGAACTTCTGCAATCTTTTTGTGTTGTTTTTTGAAAAGATGATGATGGTGATGATAACGATGATGATTATATTTATACTCCACCCACCTGGGTTGCCGGATATTTATGATATTTTAAGTTGTGAACTGCCTTTGTAATTTAAGTAAGTGCTGTATAACAGCAATATCAGCAATACATAAATACTTTTGTAAAAATAAATGAATGAATATCTTTAAAAACAACAACTCAGCAGGCATCTTAAGTATGTTTTCTGATTGGTGATTAACTTTAACTGATTTTTATCTGTACTGAATTGTTTTAATCTGACTGTACCTCATTCACACACCATGCTTTTATGTGGTATATAGATGGTTGAATAAATAATAAAAAAGCCAACTTGAAGAAAAGTTGTTGAGATTTATTTATTTATTTATTTATTTAGCAAAGTTGTTGAGCTGCCGACTGCAGTATTCCGGTTATGTCTGGGAAATTCCAGGCTTATGGCAACCCTACGCATTGTGAGCAATCCTAGCATGTTCCATGCTACTGTTCAGGACTTGGATGTGGCAGAACCCTCTTCTGGTACCCGGGTGGGGTTGGGTGTTCACTGCTATGGAAGCCCCTTCTGTGCCTATGAAAATTGTGGCGTCTCTTTCAAGTGGTGTTCTTGCCAGTCAAAAGCAACCAACACATGACCCTGAAATGGAGTACTATGTCAGTGGGGCAAAGGAAGGTCACCAAGGGACCTGCTGGCCCATTTCAAGGTCAGAGGCCCAATAAAGGCCCAGAGCTGGTTCAGTGCATTACGTGCTCTGGCCAGTGCAAGCCCAGGGCTTTGGAGTGTGTGTCTGGGTGTGGTGGTAGCTCCAATGCTCCATTCTGGTCCATTTCTTCCCAGCCAGAGATAGAATCGCTCTCTCATGGCATCAAGTCTGAAGCCTAAGCATTGAGTTCCTTTCATGATTCGGCTTATCATTTACATTATGTTAGCTTCCTTTACACATGATTTCTTGCCTCCAGAAAGAGAAAGTCGCACAGAGTGAAAGGAATTACTGCACATTGTGTAACTAAAGATTTGGAATTGCAACAATTTGAATGCTTTCAACTGGGGTTTAATTGAGGGGGGGGGAGTGGGGATGCAAATAATTCACTCACACTTAAGGGTTACGATTTTTCAGCATATGTTCATAATTTGTACAGCAAATTCACTGGGATTTATAGAAACACCCAACATCTGGAAATGCTAAGCTTTCCCCCCTTTTCCTTTTTTGCACCCATCCCTTGTTCAGAACTTCAAAAGAGCAATGTGGATGTTTCAAGCCTAATAATAAACACTGACAATTCTGATTTTGATAGTGACGGTTCTTTAATATTGCCGATGCCATTATTTGAGGCTGACTGAATTCATGGGACTGCTTGATTAATGGCATAGGCCAGCTGTATACAAAGTGACATATTTCAGCAATGTTTTAAAAGCTAAAAAAGAAAGAAAGCTAAAATAATTTTCAGAATTGTCCAAGCTCAGTTAAGGAGTCTTACAAAGAGAGATTCAAAGAGTGGTTTAAAAGGGGGGGATGCATAGCCCAAGAAAGTGTGTGTGTGTGTGTGTGTGAGAGAGAGAGAGAGAGAGAGAGAGAGAGAGAGAGAGAGAGAGAGAGAGACTTGCAGGTGGATGATGAGTTTACCCAAAGTTGTTAAATCATAATGATAAATATTTAAAATATTTTGGATAGAAGAGTGGGATGAGCATAGAGGGGTGGGACATATTAAAAATGAAACATCAGAATTGTGACCCATAGGAAAAGCTGTAGCTCAGCAGTAGAGCATATGCTTGGCATTCAAGTATCAGATTTAGCCACCAGCATCTTCAGGTTGGGCTTGAAGACCCCTACCTTAAATCATGGAGAGCTCCTGCCATTTGTGTAGTCCTAAGCTAGATGGACCAATGTCTTCAATCAACAGAAGGCAGCTTTCTATGTTCCTGATGCAGGTCTACAATGGAGGTGGTAGGTACCTAGGTAAATGAATGAGGGCCGACAGCTCAAGAGCCTATAAAGCAAGTCAATGAATAGGATGGGATAGGAGAGGCAAGAGCCCACAACTAGTCAGGATCAGGATATGGGGCAGGAGATTGCAAACAGGAAAGTGTTGTGTTCATGCCCTGCTTGTGAGCCTCCCCGAGAACAGACTGATAGACTGAATAGGTCTTTGGTCTGATTGAGCAGGGTGTAGCTTATATTAAATTTTGGCTGGCATTTACAGGCCTGCTCCTTCCTCCGCATAGGAGAAATTGAACATTATATTCAATGTTGCACCGAGTTTTGCACAAGGCAACTTTGAAGGGGAGCACAAGGTTAGGACGAATTCTTTGCCCTCTCCACAGTTCTTCCTCTGTCTTAGTGCAATGAAGACTTCAGGCATGTTCAGATGGGGACTCCATGATAGGGCTTGGGGAAACTGTGCCTTTTTGGTCTCCTTAATCAAAGAGCAGGACCAGTGCCAGGGATTGTTGGGAACCATCTGCAGCCCACACCCAAGCAGGGGACCTGTTGCAGCTATCTAGGTGCCTTCTCTCTTCCTTCTTGCAGTTTGTGCCTGTTTACTGGTCCTCTCTGATCATGCAACCTGTGCGAAGACAGGGAAGATGCCTCCACATCTGGACAGTTCTTCAGACTATAAGTACTGTAAGTAAATAAATTGCATTTATTTGTTATTCAATTTCTTTCAAGGTGACACACATGGTTCTTTCCCTCCCCAATTTATCCTCACAGGTTTGCAGGTAGATTAGGTTGAGAGACTGGTGCGCATTCTCTCTCCTCTCTCTTTCTTTCTCTCCAATGCAGTCTTCAAGAATGCTCAGAAGCCTTCATTACAGAGAGTGGGGAACAGCTTAGAAAATAACCCCCAGTCTCTTTGGTTGCTGTTTTACCTTCCCCTACTCAGCTTGGTAAGTTTGAGGAAATGTGAGAAAGTAGCTGAGAATGGAAATGGTCAAATTAGTGGAGTAGTGCTGAGCCATTATGAGCTAACCTGCAACTGAGAAGAAGAGCTCAGCTGATAAAGTCTCAGGGATTTCCGAACCATTTCCTATAATTATTGTCCATCATAAAGGAGGAGAGCGAAACTGCCAGTAATAGGATAACCATAACTCTGGAGTTAGGGCTTTCTCTCTCTTTTTTAAAAGTTATGATGGACCTCATTTCAAAGGTATACACTTCTCAAGAATCAATTATCTTTTTTCACTTTTCGTTTCTCGAACAGTAGAGGCAAAAAAGGCAACTGTTAAAAGAAGGGACTGATACAAAGACTTCATGAACACTATGCAGAGCTATCTTTATAACCTCTCACTCATTTTTTAATAACTGGTTTCCCCCCCATTCATGCTTTAACCAGGTGTCATGTTATGCTTTCATTGTTGTTGTTGTTGTTGTTGTTGTTGTTGTTGTTGTTGTTACTTTGGCTTAACTTGGCAGTTTGGAAAGCTCCTGTCTCACTTGTACAGGTGAATCCAAATTGGTTTGTAATGTTTAACTGAGAGATCCTAACAATGATAGGGAGATATTTTTCAAACCCAATTTATTCTACCATGTTGCTGAAAGGGGGGGAGGGAGAGAATGCAACAGTTGATGCTATATTGTGAAAATATTTCAGTGTCCATTAAAATGTGTCAGACTGGAAGAACAAAACTATGTGAGTTTCCTGTGGCATCTTACTGCATTACAGCTCTTCCCTGAGCTTAGCTTGATATATGTGGAATACTGGCTGGGCCCTTATTTCACTTTAGCTCGCCAGGTGTGCTATCAGCTCAGAGTTCATTATTCCTGTCTTGTGGACTCAGCAGGTTAGGAGCTTCTGCCCAAGCTTCCTCAGGACCAATTTGTTTTATTCAGCTGCAGTCTGGTTGGGTTTATGCATCGAACTTGTAAATGCTTCATATTTATTTGAAGAGGAAGCGATTACATTGTCTGCCCATGCTTCCTTCCCTTGCCAGCAATTGCCTATCATCACCATCATCACCCATGTATATCTCACTGAATGCCCATATAGGCTTCTAAGCAGTTTACAAGAATAAAACCAACACCACCACAGACATTATCATATTTAATGAAAATACATAATGAAACAATCCTATTAATCCCTGTTGTTCCCAGGGGCTGCCAAAGAAAGTGGTGATGCAGAGCTGCTACTTTTCCTGGTTGCCCCATGTAGCACCTAGTCCTGGCCTCCTCTCCAAACACCCGGATACACTTTAAGCAAGTGGCAAGAGCAAACACTGCAGGTGTGCAAAAATGTGCCTCATTCCCTGTGCCTGCTTTGGGATATTTATTTTATTTATGATTTATAACATATATGATTTGTGTGCCTCCATGCAATTACTATTTTGTGGGATTCAATAACATGCCTGAAATTTAGGTTTCTGCAATTGGTGGATTAAAGTATTGCTTGCTGGGAGGGAGAGAAGGACGGACAAGGGAGTGGGGAGGTCGAAATGGCGGAAACAGACTGGCAGGAGACCAAATCAGTTATGCTGGTGTATTTGTACCAGCTAACCTGCTAACCAGAGAGCCAGCTAACCAGAGAGATAGTGTGGTGTAGTGGTTAGGAGCTGTAGAATCGTAATCTGGTGAACTGGGTTCGCGTCTCCGCTCCTCCACATGCAGCTGCTGGGTGACCTTGGGCCAGTCACACTTGTCTGAAGTCTCTCAGCCCCACTCACCTCACAGAGTGTTTGTTGTGGGGGAGGAAGGGAAAGGAGAATGTTAGCCGCTTTGAGACTCCTGAAGGGGAGTGAAAGGCGGGATATCAAATCCAAACTCTTCTCTTCTTCTTCTAACCTTCCCACTGTCTCATTGCTTTCCATCCTTGTAAGCAACCACAACCCACCCACTGGCAAACTAATGTTGCAGCTCTGCGCTACCCATCAAATTGCCTGCGTGTGTGCGTGCGTGTGTGTGTGTGTGTTTTCCACAACAGAAACAGAATCCAGTCTTCAGGGTTTTGTTTTTCTCCCCTGAAAAGCAAGATGAATGTATGCATGTGAGAAATTGCACAAAGATGAAGAGATTCAGTAATGCTGAATAATAATAATAATTTATTATTTATACCCCGCCCATCTGGCTGGACTTCCCCAGCCACTCTGGGCGGCTTCCAACAAAATATTAAAATACAGTAATGCATCAAACATTAAAAGCTTCCCTAAACAGGGCTGCCTTCAGATGTCTTCTAAAAGAAGAAGATAAAACAAGAATGAAGATCTTTAATAATCAACCTTATCTACTACTTTAAAAAGTGATTCTTTCTCATAACCTCTTACCCTTATTTGCAGAGGCTGAAATGCTAGGAAGCAAAAGGAAGCTAAAGATCACTAAATACTTATTTTATTTTTTGCTTTTGCAGATTTAGCTTTGATGCAATAAAGCAGACGTATGTGGAAAAGGGCACAGCAGGCTGCCAATTTATAGGCAAGTATATATCAGCTGTAGCCGAGAGCATTATACATTTTGCTAACCTGTTTAGATTGTTTTGTGTCTGGCATATGATATGCGGTTCAGTTTTTGAAATTATATTTATGGTTGTATTGCAAAGACAAAGACTGCTTCCTTTACACAGTCAGACTGCTTAAAGCTTGCTGAAGTCAATGGATTTAAGCTGCCTAACTGCACAGGAAGACAGCCAAAGCTTTAAAGCCTGATCACTTCAACTGGCTGTAGTTACTTTAGCATTAATTGCTAGTAGCTGTGTGGATGTTTCAAAACAAGCATTGTGCTGCAAATTGGTGTGTTAAAACTCAGTGTGTATTAAAGCAATGATTAGCACTATACTGGTATCCTAGTAAAATCCCTT